>NC_064928.1:233647496-233947496 GCF_023897955.1 Schistocerca gregaria
TAAAACTTGAATTGTACTACTTCTTCCTGGCTATTACGTCAACGTAGAAGCTACATCTGTGTTCTACTACGGTGCTTTTAGTTTCTCCGCATACCGCAGCACGCGACATAGTTTTGCAGACAATATGTACAACCGTTTCAGAGAGAAGAGCGGCCATTGTGACGATCTGGCTTTAAGTCGATACGATAACAAATGAGGAAAACGGACGGATTTCTCATGTTTTTACTACATATGAACACTTTTCACATTCTCCCGTGCAACTCGGCTGCTAGTCCTCCCTCATGCAAAATCTTAAGTTCCTAGCCCGTGTCCAAGGCACCAAAGAAGGGTAAAAAGTCAATAATCGATACCTAAAACTTGAATTGTACTACTTCTTACTGGCTATTACATCAACTTAGAAGCTTCATCTGTGTTCTACTATGGTGCATTTAGTGTCTACGCATACCGCAGCACGTGACATAGCTTTGTAGACGATAAGTACAACCGTTTCAGAGAGAAGAGCGGCCAATGTGACGATCTGGCTTTAAGTCGATTCGATAACAAATGACGAAAACGGACGGATGTGTCAGGTTTTTAATACATATGAACACTTTTCACATTCTCCCGTGCAACTGGGCTGCTAGTCCTCCTTTTATGCAGAATCTTAAAGTCCTAGCTCATGTCCAAGGCACCAAAGCCAGCTAAAAAGTCAATAATCGATACCTAAAACTTGAATGGTATTACTTCTTACTGGCTATTACAGCAACTTAGAAGATTCATCTGTGTTCTACTATGGTGATTTTAGTGTTTCCGCATACCGCAGCACGCGACATAGCTTTGTAGAGGATAAGTACAACCGTTTCAGAGAGAAGAGCGGCCAATGTGACGATCTTGCTTTAAGTAGATTCGATAACAAATGAGGAAAACGGACGGATTTCTCAGGTTTTTGCTACATATGAACACTTTTCACATTCTCCCGTGCAACTCGGCTGCTAGTCCTCCTTTCATGCAGAATCATAAGGTCCTAGCTCATGTCCAAGGCACCAAAGCTAGCTAAATGTCAATAATCGATACCTAAAACTTGAATTGTACTACTTCTTACTGGCTATTACATCAACTTAGAAGCTTCATCTGTGTTCTACTATGGTGCTTTTAGTGTCTCCGCATACCGCAGCACGCGACATAGCTTTGCAATCGATAAGTACAACCGTTTCAGAGTGAAGAGCGGCTAATGTGACGATCTGGCTTTAAGACGATTCGATAACAAATGACGAAAGTGGACGGATTTCTCGGGTTTTTACTACATATGAACACTTTTCACATTCTCCCATGCAAATCGGCTGCTAGTCCTCCTTTCATGCAGAATGTTAAGGTCCTAGCTCATGTCCAAGGCACCAAAGCCAGCTAAAAAGTCAATAGTCGATACTTAAAACTTGAATTGTACTACTTCTTCCTGGCTATTACGTCAAATTAGAAGCTTCATCTGTGTTCTACTATGGTCCTTTTATTGTCTCCGCATACCGCAGCATGCGACATAGCTTTGCAGACGATAAGTACAACCGTTTCAGAGGGAAGAGCGGCCAATGTGACGATCTGGCTTTAAGTCGATTCGAAAACAAATGACGAAAACGGACGAATTTCTCAGATTTTTACTACTTATGAACACTTTTCACATTCTCCCGTGCAACTCGGCTGCTAGTCCTCCTTTCATGCAGAATCTTAAGGTCCTAGCTCATGTCCAAGGCACGAAAGCTAGCTAAAAAGTCAATAATCGATACCTAAAACTTGAATTGTACTACTTCTTACTGGCTATTACATCAACTTAGAAGCATCATTTGTGTTCTACTATTTTGCTTTTAGTGTCTCCACATACCGCAGCACGTGACATAGCTTTGTAGACGATAAGTACAACCGTTTCAGAGAGAAGAACGGCCAATGTGACGATCTGGCTTTAAGTCGATTCGATAACAAATGACGAAAACGGACGAATATCCCAGGTTTTTACTACATATGAACATGTTTCACATTCTCCCGTGCTACTCGGCTGCTAGTCCTCCTTTCATGCAGAATCTTAAGGTCCTAGCTCATGTCCAAGGCACCAATGCTAGCTAAAAAGTCAATAATCGATACCTAAAACTTGTATTGTACTACTTCTTACTAGCTATTACATCAACTTAGAAGCTTCATCTGTGTTCTACTATGGTGCTTTTAGTGTCTCCACATACCGCAGCACGCGACATAGCTTTGCAGACGATAAGTACAACCGTTTCAGAGAGAAGAGCGGCCAATGTGACGATCTGGCTTTAAGTCGATTCGATAACAAATGACGAAAACGGACGGATTTCTACGGTTTTTACTACATATGAACACTTTTCACATTCTCCCGTGCAACTCGGCTGCTAGTCCTCCTTTCATGCAGAATCTTAAGGTCCTAGCTCATGTCCAAGGCACCAAAGCCAGCTAAAAAGTGAATAATCGATACCTAAAACTTGAATTGTACTACTTCTTCCTGGCTATTACATCAACTTAGAAGCTTCATCTGTGTTCTACTACGGTGTATTTAGTTTCTCCGCATACCGCAGCACGCGACATAGTTTTACAGACGATAAGTACAACCGTTTCAGAGAAAAGAGCGGCCAATGTGACGATCTGGCTTTAAGTCGATTCGATAACAAATGACGAAAACGGACGGATTTCTCAGGTTTTTACTACATATGAACACTTTTCACATTCTCCCGTGCAACTCGGCTGATAGTCCTCCTTCATGCAAAATCTTAATTTCCTAGCTCGTGTCCAAGGCACCAAAGCCAGCTAAAAAGTCAATAATCGATACCAAAAACTTGAATTGGACTACTTCTTACTCGCTATTACATCAACTTAGAAGCTTCATCTGTGTTCTACTATGGTGCTTTTCCTGTTTCCGCCTACGGCAACACGCGACATAGCTTTGCAGACGATAAGTACAACCGTTTCAGAGAGAAGAGCGGCCAATGTGACGATCTGGCTTTAAGTCGATTCGATAACAAATGACGAAAACAGACGGATTTCTCAGGTTTTTTCTACATATGAACACTTTTCACATTTTCCCCTGCAACTCGGCTGCTAGTCCTCCTTTCATGCACAATCTTAAGGTCCTAGCTCATGTCCAAGGCACCAAAGCCAGCTAAAAAGTCAATAATCGATACCAAAAACATGAATTGTACTACTTCTTACTGGCTATTACATCAACTTAGAAGCTTCATCTGTGATCTCATATGGTGCTTTTAGTGTCTCCACATACCGCAGCACGTGAAATAGCTTTGTAGACGATAAGTACAACCGTTTCAGAGAGAAGTGCGGCCAATTTGACGATCTGACTTTAAGTCGATTCGATAACAAATGACGAAAACGGACGGATTTCTCAGGTTTTTACTACATATGAACACTTTTCACATTCTCCCTTGCAACTCGGCTGCTAGTCCTCCTTTCATGCAGAATCTTAAGGTCCTAGCTCATGTCCAAGGCACCAAAGCCAGCTAAAAAGTCAATAATCTATACCTAAAACTTGAATTGTACTACTTCTTACTGGCTATTACATCAACTTAGAAGCTTCATCTGTGTTCTACTATGGTGCTTTTCTGTTTCCGAATAACGGCAACGAGCGACATAGCTTTGCAGACGATAAGTACAAGCGTTTCAGAGAGAAGAGCGGCAAATAAGACGATCTGGCTTTAAGTCGATTCGATAACAAATGACGAAAACGGACCGATTTCTCAGGTTTTTACTACATATGAACACTTTTCACATTCTCCCTTGCAACTCGGCTGCTAGTCCTCCTTTCATGCAGAATCTTAAGGTCCTAGCTCATGTCCAAGGCACCAAAGCCAGCTAAAAAGTCAATAATCTATACCTAAAACTTGAATTGTACTACTTCTTACTGGCTATTACATCAACTTAGAAGCTTCATCTGTGTTCTACTATGGTGCTTTTAGTGTCTCCGCATACCGCAGCACGCGACATAGCTTTGCAGACGATAAGTACAACCGTTTCAGAGAGAAGAGCGGCCAATGTGACGATCTGGCTTTAAGTCGATTCGATAACAAATGACGAAAATGGACGGATATCTCAGGTTTTTACTACATATGAACACTTTTCACATACTCCCGTGCAACGCGGCCGCTAGTCCTCGTTTCATGCAGAATCATAAGGTCCTAGCTCATGTCCAAGGCACCAAAGCCAGCTAAAAAGTCAATAATCGATACCTAAATCTTGAATTGGACTACTTCTTACTGGCTATTACATCAACTTAGAAGCATCATTTGTGTTCTACTATGGTTCTTTTAGTGTCTCCGCATATCGCAGCACGCGACATAGCTTTGTAGACGATAAGTACAACCGTTTCAGAGAGAAGAGCGGCCAATGTGACGATCTGGCTTTGAGTCGATTCGATAACAAATGACGAAAACGGACAGATTTCTCAGGTTTTTACTACATATGAACACTTTTCACATTCTCCCTTGCAACTAGGCTGCTAGTCCTCCTTTCATGCAGAATCTTAAGGTCCTAGCTCATGTCCAAGGCACCAAAGCCAGCTAAAAAGTCAATAATCAATACCTAAAACTTGAATTGTACTACTTCTTCCTGGCTATTACGTTAACGTAGAAGCTACATCTGTGTTCTACTACGGTGCTTTTAGTTTCTCCGCATACCGCAGCACGCGACATAGTTTTGCAGACAATATGTACAACCGTTTCAGAGAGAAGAGCGGCCATTGTGACGATCTGGCTTTAAGTCGATACGATAACAAATGAGGAAAACGGACGGATTTCTCAGGTTTTTACTACATATGAACACTTTTCACATTCTCCCGTGCAACTCGGCTGCTAGTCCTCCCTCATGCAAAATCTTAAGTTCCTAGCCCGTGTCCAAGGCACCAAAGAAGGGTAAAAAGTCAATAATCGATACCTAAAACTTGAATTGTACTACTTCTTACTGGCTATTACATCAACTTAGAAGCTTCATCTGTGTTCTACTATGGTGCTTTTAGTGTCTCCGCATACCGCAGCACGCGACATAGCTTTGCAGACGATAAGTACAACCGTTTCAGAGAGAAGAGCGGCCAATGTGACGATCTGGCTTTAAGTCGATTCGATAACAAATGACGAAAATGGACGGATATCTCAGGTTTTTACTACATATGAACACTTTTCACATACTCCCGTGCAACGCGGCCGCTAGTCCTCGTTTCATGCAGAATCATAAGGTCCTAGCTCATGTCCAAGGCACCAAAGCCAGCTAAAAAGTCAATAATCGATACCTAAATCTTGAATTGGACTACTTCTTACTGGCTATTACATCAACTTAGAAGCATCATTTGTGTTCTACTATGGTTCTTTTAGTGTCTCCGCATATCGCAGCACGCGACATAGCTTTGTAGACGATAAGTACAACCGTTTCAGAGAGAAGAGCGGCCAATGTGACGATCTGGCTTTGAGTCGATTCGATAACAAATGACGAAAACGGACAGATTTCTCAGGTTTTTACTACATATGAACACTTTTCACATTCTCCCTTGCAACTAGGCTGCTAGTCCTCCTTTCATGCAGAATCTTAAGGTCCTAGCTCATGTCCAAGGCACCAAAGCCAGCTAAAAAGTCAATAATCAATACCTAAAACTTGAATTGTACTACTTCTTCCTGGCTATTACGTCAACGTAGAAGCTACATCTGTGTTCTACTACGGTGCTTTTAGTTTCTCCGCATACCGCAGCACGCGACATAGTTTTGCAGACAATATGTACAACCGTTTCAGAGAGAAGAGCGGCCATTGTGACGATCTGGCTTTAAGTCGATACGATAACAAATGAGGAAAACGGACGGATTTCTCATGTTTTTACTACATATGAACACTTTTCACATTCTCCCGTGCAACTCGGCTGCTAGTCCTCCCTCATGCAAAATCTTAAGTTCCTAGCCCGTGTCCAAGGCACCAAAGAAGGGTAAAAAGTCAATAATCGATACCTAAAACTTGAATTGTACTACTTCTTACTGGCTATTACATCAACTTAGAAGCTTCATCTGTGTTCTACTATGGTGCATTTAGTGTCTACGCATACCGCAGCACGTGACATAGCTTTGTAGACGATAAGTACAACCGTTTCAGAGAGAAGAGCGGCCAATGTGACGATCTGGCTTTAAGTCGATTCGATAACAAATGACGAAAACGGACGGATGTGTCAGGTTTTTAATACATATGAACACTTTTCACATTCTCCCGTGCAACTGGGCTGCTAGTCCTCCTTTTATGCAGAATCTTAAAGTCCTAGCTCATGTCCAAGGCACCAAAGCCAGCTAAAAAGTCAATAATCGATACCTAAAACTTGAATGGTATTACTTCTTACTGGCTATTACAGCAACTTAGAAGATTCATCTGTGTTCTACTATGGTGATTTTAGTGTTTCCGCATACCGCAGCACGCGACATAGCTTTGTAGAGGATAAGTACAACCGTTTCAGAGAGAAGAGCGGCCAATGTGACGATCTTGCTTTAAGTAGATTCGATAACAAATGAGGAAAACGGACGGATTTCTCAGGTTTTTGCTACATATGAACACTTTTCACATTCTCCCGTGCAACTCGGCTGCTAGTCCTCCTTTCATGCAGAATCATAAGGTCCTAGCTCATGTCCAAGGCACCAAAGCTAGCTAAATGTCAATAATCGATACCTAAAACTTGAATTGTACTACTTCTTACTGGCTATTACATCAACTTAGAAGCTTCATCTGTGTTCTACTATGGTGCTTTTAGTGTCTCCGCATACCGCAGCACGCGACATAGCTTTGCAATCGATAAGTACAACCGTTTCAGAGTGAAGAGCGGCTAATGTGACGATCTGGCTTTAAGACGATTCGATAACAAATGACGAAAGTGGACGGATTTCTCGGGTTTTTACTACATATGAACACTTTTCACATTCTCCCATGCAAATCGGCTGCTAGTCCTCCTTTCATGCAGAATGTTAAGGTCCTAGCTCATGTCCAAGGCACCAAAGCCAGCTAAAAAGTCAATAGTCGATACTTAAAACTTGAATTGTACTACTTCTTCCTGGCTATTACGTCAAATTAGAAGCTTCATCTGTGTTCTACTATGGTCCTTTTATTGTCTCCGCATACCGCAGCATGCGACATAGCTTTGCAGACGATAAGTACAACCGTTTCAGAGGGAAGAGCGGCCAATGTGACGATCTGGCTTTAAGTCGATTCGAAAACAAATGACGAAAACGGACGAATTTCTCAGATTTTTACTACTTATGAACACTTTTCACATTCTCCCGTGCAACTCGGCTGCTAGTCCTCCTTTCATGCAGAATCTTAAGGTCCTAGCTCATGTCCAAGGCACGAAAGCTAGCTAAAAAGTCAATAATCGATACCTAAAACTTGAATTGTACTACTTCTTACTGGCTATTACATCAACTTAGAAGCATCATTTGTGTTCTACTATGGTGCTTTTAATGTCTCTGCATATCGCAGCACGCGACATAGCTTTGTAGACGATAAGTACAACCGTTTCAGAGAGAAGAGCGGCCAATGTGACGATCTGGCTTTAAGTCGATTCGATAACAAATGACGAAAACGGACGGATTTCTCAGGTTTTTACTACATATGAACACTTTTCACATTCTCCCGTGCAACTCGGCTGCTAGTCCTCCCTCATGCAAAATCTTAAGTTCCTAGCTCGTGTCCAAGGCACCAAAGAAGGGTAAAAAGTCAATAACCGATACCTAAAACTTTAATTGTACTACTTCTTACTGGCTATTACATCAACTTAGAAGCTTCATCTGTGTTCTACTATGGTGCTTTTAGTGTCTCCGCATACCGCAGCACGTGACATAGCTTTGTAGACGATAAGTACAACCGTTTCAGAGAGAAGAGCGGCCAATGTGACGATCTGGCTTTAAGTCGATTCGATAACAAATGACGAAAACGGACGGATGTGTCAGGTTTTTAATACATATGAACACTTTTCACATTCTCCCGTGCAACTGGGCTGCTAGTCCTCCTTTTATGCAGAATCTTAAAGTCCTAGCTCATGTCCAAGGCACCAAAGCCAGCTAAAAAGTTAATAATCGATACCTAAAACTTGAATGGTATTACTTCTTACTGGCTATTACAGCAACTTAGAAGATTCATCTGTGTTCTACTATGGTGATTTTAGTGTTTCCGCATACCGCAGCACGCGACATAGCTTTGTAGAGGATAAGTACAACCGTTTCAGAGAGAAGAGCGGCCAATGTGACGATCTTGCTTTAAGTAGATTCGATAACAAATGACGAAAACGGACGGATTTCTCAGGTTTTTGCTACATATGAACACTTTTCACATTCTCCCGTGCAACTCGGCTGCTAGTCCTCCTTTCATGCAGAATCATAAGGTCCTAGCTCATGTCCAAGGCACCAAAGCTAGCTAAATGTCAATAATCGATACCTAAAACTTGAATTGTACTACTTCTTACTGGCTATTACATCAACTTAGAAGCTTCATCTGTGTTCTACTATGGTGCTTTTAGTGTCTCCGCATACCGCAGCACGCGACATAGCTTTGCAATCGATAAGTACAACCGTTTCAGAGTGAAGAGCGGCTAATGTGACGATCTGGCTTTAAGACGATTCGATAACAAATGACGAAAGTGGACGGATTTCTCGGGTTTTTACTACATATGAACACTTTTCACATTCTCCCATGCAAATCGGCTGCTAGTCCCCCTTTCATGCAGAATGTTAAGGTCCTAGCTCATGTCCAAGGCACCAAAGCCAGCAAAAAAGTCAATAGTCGATACTTAAAACTTGAATTGTACTACTTCTTCCTGGCTATTACGTCAAATTAGAAGCTTCATCTGTGTTCTACTATGGTCCTTTTATTGTCTCCGCATACCGCAGCATGCGACATAGCTTTGCAGACGATAAGTACAACCGTTTCAGAGGGAAGAGCGGCCAATGTGACGATCTGGCTTTAAGTCGATTCGAAAACAAATGACGAAAACGGACGAATTTCTCAGATTTTTACTACTTATGAACACTTTTCACATTCTCCCGTGCAACTCGGCTGCTAGTCCTCCTTTCATGCAGAATCTTAAGGTCCTAGCTCATGTCCAAGGCACGAAAGCTAGCTAGAAAGTCAATAATCGATACCTAAAACTTGAATTGTACTACTTCTTACTGGCTATTACATCAACTTAGAAGCTTCGTCTGTGTTCTACTATGGTGCTTTTAGTGCCTCCGCATACCGCAGCACGCGACATAGCATTGCAGACGATAAGTACAAGCGTTTCAGAGAGAAGAGCGGCCAATGTGACGATCTGGCTTTAAGTGGATTCGATAACAAATGACGAAAACGGACGGATGTCTCAGGTTTTTACTACATATGAACACTTTTCACATTCTCCCGTGCAACTCGGCTGATAGTCCTCCTTCATGCAAAATCTTAATTTCCTAGAACGTGTCCAAGGCACCAAAGAAGGGTAAAAAGTCATTAACTGATACCTAAAACTTTAATTGTACTACTTCTTACTGGCTATTACATCAACATAGAAGTTTCATCTGGGTTCTACTATGGTGCTTTTAGTGTGTCCGCATACCGCAGCACGCGACATAGCTTTGCAGACGATAAGTACAACTTTTTCAGAGAGAAGAGCGGCCAATGTGACGATCTGGCTTTAAGTCGATTCGATAACAAATAACGAAAATGGACGGATATCTCAGGTTTTTACTACATATGAACACTTTTCACATTCTCCCGTGCAACTCGGCTGCTAGCCCTCCTTTCATGCAGAATATTAAGGTCCTAGCTCATGTTCAAGGCACCAAAGCCAGCTACAAATTCAATATTCAATACCTAAAACTTGAATTGTGCTACTTCTTACTGGCTATTACATCAACTTAGAAGCTTGATCTGTGTTCTACTGTGGTGATTTTAGTGTCTCAGCATACCGCAGCACGCGACATAGCTTTGCAGACGATAAGTACAAGCGTTTCAGAGAGAAGAGCGGCCAATGTGACGATCTGGCTTTAAGTCGATTCGATAACAAATGACGAAAACGGACGGATGTCTCAGGTTTTTACTACATATGAACACTTTTCACATTCTCCCGTGCAACTCGGCTGATAGTCATCCTTCATGCAAAATCTTAATTTCATAGAACGTGTCCAAGGCACCAAAGAAGGGTAAAAAGTCATTAACTGATACCTAAAACTTTAATGGTACTACTTCTTACTGGCTATTACATCAACTTAGAAGCTTCATCATGGTTCTACTATGGTGCTTTTAGTGTGTCCGCATACCGCAGCACGCGACATAGCTTTGCAGACGATAAGTACAACTTTTCCAGAGAGAAGAGCGGCCAATGTGACGATCTGGCTTTAAGTCGATTCGATAACAAATAACGAAAATGGACGGATATCTCAGGTTTTTACTACATATGAACACTTTTCACATTCTCCCGTGCAACTCGGCTGCTAACCCTCCTTTCATGCAGAATATTAACGTCCTAGCTCATGTCCAAGGCACCAAAGCCAGCTACAAATTCAATATTCAATACCTAAAACTTGAATTGGACTACTTCTTACTGGCTATTACATCAACTTAGATGTTTCATCTGTGTTCTTCCATGGTGCTTTTCCTGTTTCCGCCTACGGCAACACGCGACATAGCTTTGCAGACGATAAGTACAACCGTTTCAGAGAGAAGAGCGGCCAATGTGACGATCTGGCTTTAAGTCGATTCGATAACAAATGAGGAAAACGGACCGATTTCTCAGGTTTTTACTACATATGACCACTTTTCACATTCTCCCGTGCAACTCGGCTGCTAGTCCTCCTTCATGCAGAATATTAACGTCCTAGCTCGTGTCCAAGGCACCAAAGAAGTGTAAAAAGTCAATAACCGATACCTAAAACTTGAATTTTACTTCTTCTTACTGGCTATTACATCAACTTAGAAGCTTCATCTGTGTTCTACTATGGTGCTTTTAGTGTGTCCGCATACCGCAGCACGCGACATAGCTTTGCAGACGATAAGTACAACCGTTTCAGAGAGAAGAGCGGCCAATGTGACGATCTGGCTTTAAGTCGATTCGATAACAAATGACGAAAACGGACGGATGTCTCAGGTTTTTACTGCCTATGAACACTTTTCACATTCTCCCGTGCAACTCGGCTGCTAGTCCTCCTTTCATGCAGAATCTTAAGGTCCTAGCTCATGTCCAAGGCACCAAAGCCAGCTAAAATGTCAATAATCGATACCTAAAACTTGAATTGAACTACTTCTTACTGGCTATTACATCAACTTAGATGCTTCATCTGTGTTCTACTATGGTGATTTTAGTGTCTCCGCATACCGCAGCACGCGACATAGCTTTCCAGACGATAAGTACAACCGTTTCAGAGAGAAGAGCGGCCAATGTGACGATCTGGCTTTAAGTCGATTCGATAACAAATGACGGAAACGGACGGAGTTCTCAGGTTTTTACTACATATGAACACTTTTCACATTCTCCCGTGCAACTCGGCTGCTAGTCCTCCTTTAATGCAGAATCTTAAGGTCCTAGCTCATGTCCAAGGCACCAAAGCCAGCTAAAAAGTCAATAATCGATACCTAAAACGCGAATTGTACTACTTCTTACTGGATATTGCATCAACTTAGAAGCTTCATCTGTGTTCTACTGTGGTGATTTTAGTGTCTCCGCATACCGCAGCACGCGACATAGCTTTGCAGACGATAAGTGCAACCGTTTCAGAGAGAAGAGCAGCCAATGTGACGAGATGGCTTTAAGTCGATTCGATAACAAATGACGAAAACGGACGGATTTCTCAGGTTTTTACTACATATGAACACTTTTCACATTCTCCCATGCAAATCGGCTGCTAGTCCTCCTTTCATACAGAATGTTAAGGTCCTAACTTTTGTCCAAGGCACCAAAGCCAGCTAAAAAGTCAATAACCGACACCTAAAACTTGAATTGTACTACTTCTTCCTGGCTATTACGTCAAATTAGAAGCTTCATCTGTGTTCTACTACGGTGCATTTAGTGTGTCCGCATACCGCAGCACGCGACATAGCTTTGCAGACGATAAGTACAACCGTTTCAGAGAGAAGAGCGGCCAATGTGACGATCTGGCTTTAAGTCGATTCGATAACAAATGACGAAAACGGACGGATGTCTCAGGTTATCACTGCATATGAACACTTTTCACATTCTCCCTTGCAACTCGGCTGCTAGTCCTCCTTTCATGCAGTATCTTAACGTCCTAGCTCATGTCCAAGGCACCAAAGCCAGCTAAAAAGTCAATAATCGATACCTAAAAATTGAATTGGACTACTTCTTACTGGCTATTACATCAACTTAGAAGCTTCATCTGTGTTCTACTATGGTGCTTTTAGTGTCTCCGCATACCGCAGCACGCGACATAGCTTTGCAGACGATAAGTACAACCGTTTCAGAGAGAAGAGCGGCCAATGTGACGATCTGGCTTTAAGTCGATTCGATAACAAATGACGAAAACGGACGGATGTCCCAAGTTTTTAATACATATGAACACTTTTCACATTCTCCCGTGCAAATGGGCTGCTAGTCCTCCTTTTATGCAGAATCTTAAAGTCCTAGCTCATGTCCAAGGCACCAAAGCCAGCTAAAAAGTCAATAATCGATACCTAAAACTTGAATGGTATTACTTCTTACTGGCTATTACAGCAACTTAGAAGCTTCATCTGTGTTCTACTATGGTGCTTTTAGAGCCTCCGCATACCGCAGCACGCGACATAGCTTTGCAGACGATAAGTACAACCGTTTCCGAGAGCAGAGCGGCTAATGTGACGATCTGGCTTTAAGTCGATTCGATAACAAATGACGAAAACGGACGGATTTCTCAGGTTTTTACTTCATATGAACACTTTTTACATTCTCCCCTGCAACTCGGCTGCTAGTCCTCCTTTCATGCAGAATCTTAAGGTCCTAGCTCATGTCCAAGGCACCAAAGCCAGCTAAAAAGTCAATAATCCATACCTAAAACTTGAATTGTACTACTTCTTACTGGCTATTACATCAACTTAGAAGGTTCATCTGTGTTCTACTACGGTAATTTTAGTGTTTCCGCATACCGCAGCACGCGACATAGCTTTGCAGACGATAAGTACAAGTGTTTCAGAGAGAAGAGCGGCCAGTGTGACGATCTGGCTTTAAGTCGATTCGATAACAAATGACGAAAACGGACCGATTTCTCAGGTTTTTACTACATACGAACACTTTTCACATTCTCCCTTGCAACTCGGCTGCTAGTCCTCCTTTCATGCAGAAACTTAAGGTCCTAGCTCATGTCCAAGGCACCAGAGCCAGCTAAAAAGTCAATAATCGATACCTAAAACTTGAATTGTACTACTTCTTACTGGCTATTACATCAACTTAGAAGCTTCATCTGTGTTCTACTATGGTGCTTTTAGTGTCTCCGCATACCGCAGCACGCGACATAGCTTTGCAGACGATAAGTACAACCGTTTCAGAGAGAAGAGCGGCCAATGTGACGATCTGGCTTTAAGTCGATTCGATAACAAATGACGAAAACGGACGGATGTCTCAAGTTTTTAATACATATGAACACTTTTCACATTCTCCCGTGAAACTGGGCTGCTAGTCCTCCTTTTATGCAGAATCTTAAAGTCCTAGCTCATGTCCAAGGCACCAAAGCCAGCTAAAAAGTCAATAATCGATACCTAAAACTTGAATGGTAATACTTCTTACTGGCTATTACAGCAACTTAGAATTTTCATCTGTGTTCTACTATGGTGCTTTTAGAGCCTCCGCATACCGCAGCACGCGACATAGCTTTGCAGACGATAAGAACAACCGTTTCCGAGAGAAGAGCGGCCAATGTGACGATCTGGCTTTAAGTCGATTCGATAACAAATGACGAAACCGGACGGATTTATCAGGTTTTTACTTCATATGAACACTTTTTACATTCTCCCCTGCAACTCGGCTGCTAGTCCTGCTTTCATGCAGAATCTTAAGGTCCTAGCTCATGTCCAAGGCACCAACGCCAGCTAAAAAGTCAATAATCCATACCTAAAACTTGAATTGTACTACTTCTTACTGGCTATTACATCAACTTAGAAGCTTCATCTGTGTTCTACTACGGTGCTTTTAGTTTCTCTGCATACCGCAGCACGCGACATAGTTTTGCAGACGATAAGTACAAGTGTTTCAGAGAGAAGAGCGGCCAGTGTGACGATCTGGCTTTAAGTCGATTCGATAACAAAAGACGAAAACGGACCGATTTCTCAGGTTTTTACTACTTATGAACACTTTTCACATTCTCCCTTGCAACTCGGCTGCTAGTCCTCCTTTCATGCAGAATCTTAAGGTCCTAGCTCATGTCCAAGGCACCATAGCCAGCTAAAAAGTCAATAATCAATACCTAAAACTTGAATTGTACTACTTCTTACTGGCTATTACATCAACTTAGAAGCTTCATCTGTGTTCTACTACGGTGCTTTTAGTTTCTCTGCATACCGCAGCACGCGACATAGTTTTGCAGACGATAAGTACAACCGTTTCAGAGAGAAGAGCGGCCAATGTGACGATCTGGCTTTAAGTCGATTCGATAACAAATGACGAAAATGGACGGATTTCTGAGGTTTTTACTACATATGAACACTTTTCACATACTCCCTTGCAACGCGGCCGCTAGTTAGTTTCTCCGCATACCGCAGCACGCGACATAGTTTTGCAGACGAAAAGTACAACCGTTTCAGAGAGAAGAGCGGCCAATGTGACGATCTGGCTTTAAGTCGATTCGATAACAAATGACGAAAATGGACGGATTTCTCAGGTTTTTACTACATATGAACACTTTTCACATACTCCCGTGCAACGCGGCCGCTAGTCCTCGTTTCATGCAGAATCATAAGGTCCTAGCTCATGTCCAAGGCACCAAAGCCAGCTAAAAAGTCAATAATCGATACCTAAATCTTGAATTGACTACTTCTTACTTGCTATTACATCAACTTAGAAGCTTCATCTGTGTTCTACTACGGTGCTTTTAGTTTCTCCGCATACCGCAGCACGCGACATAGTTTTGCAGACGATAAGTACAACCGTTTCAGAGAGAAGAGCGGCCATTGTGACGATCTGGCTTTAAGTGATTCGATAACAAATGACGAAAACGGACAGATTTCTCAGGTTTTTACTACATATGAACACTTTTCACATTCTCCCTTGCAACTCGGCTGCTGGTCCTCCCTCACGCAAAATCTTAAGTTCCTAGCTCGTGTTCAAGGCACCAAAGAAGGGTAAAACGTCAATAACCGATACCTAAAACTTTAATTGTACTACTTCTTACTGGCTATTACATCAACTTAGAAGCTTCATCTGTGTTCTACTATGGTGCTTTTATTGTCTCCGCATATCGCAGCTCGCGACATAGCTTTGTAGAGGATAAGTACAACCGTTTCAGAGAGAAGAGCGGCCAATGTGACGATCTTGCTTTAAGTAGATTCGATAACATATTACGAAAACGGACGGATTTCTCAGGTTTTTACTACATATGAACACTTTTCACAGTCTCCCTTGCAACTCGGCTGCTAGTCCTCCTTTCATGCAGAATCATAAGGTCCTAGCTCATGTCCAAGGCACCAAAGCAAGCTAAATGTCAATAATCGATACCTAAAACCTGAATTGTACTACTTCATACTGGCTATTACATCAACTTAGAAGCTTCATCTGTGTTCTACTATGGTGGTTTTAGTGTCTCCGCATACCGCAGCACGCGCCATAGCTTTCAGAGTGAAGAGCGGCTAATGTGGCGATCTGGCTTTAAGACGATTCGATAACAAATGACGAAAACGGACGGATTTCTCGGGTTTTTACTACATATGAACACTTTTCACATTCTCCCATGCAAATCGGCTGCTAGTCCTCCTTTCATGCAGAATGTTAAGGTCCTAGCTCATGTCCAAGGCACCAAAGCCAGCTAAAAAGTCAATAGTCGATACCTAAAACTTGAATTGTACTACTTCTTCCTGGCTATTACGTCAAATTAGAAGCTTCATCTGTGTTCTACTATGGTGCTTTTATTGTTTCCGCATACCGCAGCATGCGACATAGCTTTGCAGACGATAAGTACAACCGTTTCAGAGAGAAAAGCGGCCAATGTGACGATCTGGCTTTAAGTCGATTCGAAAACAAATGACGAAAACGGACGAATTTCTCAGGTTTTTACTACATATGAACACTTTTCACATTCTCCCGTGCAACTCGGCTGCTAGCCCTCCTTTCATGCAGAACATTAACGTCCTAGCTCATGTCCAAGGCACCAAAGCCAGCTAAAAATTCAATATTCAATACCTTAAATTTGAATTGTACTACTTCTTACTGGCTATTACATCAACTTAGAAGCTTGATCTGTGTTCTACTATGGTGCTTTTAGTGTCTCAGCATACCGCAGCACGCGACATAGCTTTGCAGACGATAAGTACAACCGTTTCCGAGAGCAGAGCGGCTAATGTGACGATCTGGCTTTAAGTCGATTCGATAACAAATGACGAAAACGGACGGATTTCTCAGGTTTTTACTTCATATGAACACTTTTTACATTCTCCCCTGCAACTCGGCTGCTAGTCCTCCTTTCATGCAGAATCTTAAGGTCCTAGCTCATGTCCAAGGCACCAAAGCCAGCTAAAAAGTCAATAATCCATACCTAAAACTTGAATTGTACTACTTCTTACTGGCTATTACATCAACTTAGAAGGTTCATCTGTGTTCTACTACGGTGATTTTAGTGTTTCCGCATACCGCAGCACGTGACATAGCTTTGCAGACGATAAGTACAAGTGTTTCAGAGAGAAGAGCGGCCAGTGTGACGATCTGGCTTTAAGTCGATTCGATAACAAATGACGAAAACGGACCGATTTCTCAGGTTTTTACTACATACGAACACTTTTCACATTCTCCCTTGCAACTCGGCTGCTAGTCCTCCTTTCATGCAGAATCTTAAGGTCCTAGCTCATGTCCAAGGCACCAGAGCCAGCTAAAAAGTCAATAATCGATACCTAAAACTTGAATTCGACTACTTCTTACTGGCTATTACATCAACTTAGAAGCTTCATCTGTGTTCTACTATGGTGGTTTTAGTGTCTCCGCATACCGCAGCACGCGACATAGCTTTGCAGACGATAAGTACAACCGTTTCAGAGAGAAGAGCGGCCAATGTGACGATCTGGCTTTAAGTCGATTCGATAACAAATGACGAAAACGGACGGATGTCTCAAGTTTTTAATACATATGAACACTTTTCACATTCTCCCGTGAAACTGGGCTGCTAGTCCTCCTTTTATGCAGAATCTTAAAGTCCTAGCTCATGTCCAAGGCACCAAAGCCAGCTAAAAAGTCAATAATCGATACCTAAAACTTGAATGGTAATACTTCTTACTGGCTATTACAGCAACTTAGAAGTTTCATCTGTGTTCTACTATGGTGCTTTTAGAGCCTCCGCATACCGCAGCACGCGACATAGCTTTGCAGACGATAAGAACAACCGTTTCCGAGAGCAGAGCGGCCAATGTGACGATCTGGCTTTAAGTCGATTCGATAACAAATGACGAAACCGGACGGATTTATCAGGTTTTTACTTCATATGAACACTTTTTACATTCTCCCCTGCAACTCGGCTGCTAGTCCTGCTTTCATGCAGAATCTTAAGGTCCTAGCTCATGTCCAAGGCACCAAAGCCAGCTAAAAAGTCAATAATCCATACCTAAAACTTGAATTGTACTACTTCTTACTGGCTATTACATCAACTTAGAAGGTTCATCTGTGTTCTACTATGGTGATTTTAGTGTTTCCGCATACCACAGCACGCGACATAGCTTTGCAGACGATAAGTACAAGTGTTTCAGAGAGAAGAGCGGCCAGTGTGACGATCTGGCTTTAAGTCGATTCGATAACAAATGACGAAAACGGACCGATTTCTCAGGTTTTTACTACTTATGAACACTTTTCACATTCTCCCTTGCAACTCGGCTGCTAGTCCTCCTTTCATGCAGAATCTTAAGGTCCTACCTCATGTCCAAGGCACCATAGCCAGCTAAAAAGTCAATAATCAATACCTAAAACTTGAATTGTACTACTTCTTACTGGCTATTACATCAACTTAGGAGCTTCATCTGTGTTCTACTACGGTGCTTTTAGTTTCTCTGCATACCGCAGCACGCGACATAGTTTTGCAGACGATAAGTACAACCGTTTCAGAGAGAAGAGCGGCCAATGTGACGATCTGGCTTTAAGTCGATTCGATAACAAATGACGAAAATGGACGGATTTCTCAGGTTTTTACTACATATGAACACTTTTCACATACTCCCTTGCAACGCGGCCGCTAGTTAGTTTCTCCGCATACCGCAGCACGCGACATAGTTTTGCAGACGAAAAGTACAACCGTTTCAGAGAGAAGAGCGGCCAATGTGACGATCTGGCTTTAAGTCGATTCGATAACAAATGACGAAAATGGACGGATTTCTCAGGTTTTTACTACATATGAACACTTTTCACATACTCCCGTGCAACGCGGCCGCTAGTCCTCGTTTCATGCAGAATCATAAGGTCCTAGCTCATGTCCAAGGCACCAAAGCCAGCTAAAAAATCAATAATCGATACCTAAATCTTGAATTGACTACTTCTTACTTGCTATTACATCAACTTAGAAGCTTCATCTGTGTTCTACTACGGTGCTTTTAGTTTCTCTGCATACCGCAGCACGCGACATAGTTTTGCAGACGATAAGTACAACCGTTTCAGAGAGAAGAGCGGCCATTGTGACGATCTGGCTTTAAGTGATTCGATAACAAATGACGAAAACGGACAGATTTCTCAGGTTTTTACTACATATGAACACTGTTCACATTCTCCCGTGCAACTCGGCTGCTGGTCCTCCCTCATGCAAAATCTTAAGTTCCTAGCTCGTGTCCAAGGCACCAAAGAAGGGTAAAACGTCAATAACCGATACCTAAAACTTTAATTGTACTACTTCTTACTGGCTATTACATCAACTTAGAAGCTTCATCTGTGTTCTACTATGGTGCTTTTATTGTCTCCGCATATCGCAGCTCGCGACATAGCTTTGTAGAGGATAAGTACAACCGTTTCAGAGAGAAGAGCGGCCAATGTGACGATCTTGCTTTAAGTAGATTCGATAACATATGACGAAAACGGACGGATTTCTCAGGTTTTTACTACATATGAACACTTTTCACAGTCTCCCTTGCAACTCGGCTGCTAGTCCTCCTTTCATGCAGAATCATAAGGTCCTAGCTCATGTCCAAGGCACCAAAGCTAGCTAAATGTCAATAATCGATACCTAAAACCTGAATTGTACTACTTCATACTGGCTATTACATCAACTTAGAAGCTTCATCTGTGTTCTACTATGGTGGTTTTAGTGTCTCCGCATACCGCAGCACGCGACATAGCTTTGCAATCGATAAGTACAACCGTTTCAGAGTGAAGAGCGGCTAATGTGGCGATCTGGCTTTAAGTCGATTCGATAACAAATGACGAAAACGGACGAATATCTTAGGTTTTTACTACATATGAACACTTTTCACATTCTCCCGTGCAACTCGGCTGCTAGTCCTCCTTTCATGCAGAATCTTAAGGTCCTAGCTCATGTCCAAGGCACCAAAGCCAGCTAAAAAGTCAATAATCAATACCTAAAACTTGAATTGTACTACTTCTTACTGGCTATTACATCAACTTAGAAGCTTCATCTGTGTTCTACTATGCTGCTTGTAGTGTCTCAGCATACCGCAGCATGCGACATAGCTTTGCAGACGATAAGTACAAGCGTTTCAGAGAGAAGAGCGGCCAATGTGACGATCTGGCTTTAAGTCGATTCGAAAACAAATGACGAAAACGGACGAATTTCTCAGGTTTTTACTACTTATGAACACTTTTCACATTCTCCCGTGCAACTCGGCTGCTAGTCCTACTTTCATGCAGAATCTTAAGGTCCTAGCTCATGTCCAAGACACCAAAGCTAGCTAAAAAGTCAATAATCGATACCTAAAACTTGAATTGGATTACTTCTTACTGGCTATTACATCAACTTAGATGCTTCGTCTGTGTTCTACTATGGTGCTTTTAGTGTGTCCGCATACCGCAGGACGCGACATAGCTTTGCAGACGATAAGTACAACTTTTTCAGAGAGAAGAGCGGCCAATGTGACGAACTGGCTTTAAGACGATTCGATAACAAATGACGAAAATGGACGGATATCTCAGGTTTTTACTACATATGAACACTTTTCACATTCTCCCGTGCAACTCGGCTGCTAGCCCTCCTTTCATGCAGAATATTAACGTCCTAGCTCATGTCCAAGGCACCAAAGCCAGCTAAAAATTCAATATTCAATACCTAAAACTTGAATTGTACTACTTCTTACTGGCTATTACTTCAACTTAGAAGCTTGATCTGTGTTCTACTATGGTGCTTTTAGTGTCTCAGCATACCGCAGCACGCGACATAGCTTTGCAGACGATAAGTACAACTTTTTCAGAGAGAAGAGCGGCCAATGTGACGATCTGGCTTTAAGTCGATTCGATAACAAATGAAGAAAACGGACGGATTTCTCGGGTTTTTACTACATATGAACACTTTTCACATTCTCCCATGCAAATCGGCTGCTAGTCCTCCTTTCATACAGAATGTTAAGGTCCTAACTTTTGTCCAAGGCACCAAAGCCAGCTAAAAAGTCAATAACCGACACCTAAAACTTGAATTGTACTACTTCTTCCTGGCTATTACGTCAACTTAGAAGCTTCATCTGTTTTCTACTATGGTGCTTTTAGTGTCTCCGCATACCGCAGCACGCGACATAGCTTTGCAGACGATAAGTACAACCGTTTCAGAGTGAAGAGCGGCCAATGTGACGATCTGGCTTTAAGTCGATTCGATAACAAATGACGAAAACGGACGAATTTCTTAGGTTTTTACTACATATGAAAACTTTTCACATTCTCCCGTGCAACTCGGCTGCTAGTCCTCCTTTCATGCAGATTCTGAAGGTCCTAGCTCATGTCCAAGGCACCAAAGCCAGCTTAAAAGTCAATAATCGATACCTAAAACTTGAATTGTACTACTTCTTACTGGCTATTACATCAACTTAGAAGCTTCATCTGTGTTCTACTATGGTGCTTTTAGTGCCTCCGCATACCGCAGCACGCGACATAGCTTTGCAGACGATAAGTACAACTTTTTCAGAGAGAAGAGCGGCCAATGTGACGATCTGGCTTTAAGTCGATTCGATAACAAATGACGAAAATGGACGGATATCTCAGGTTTTTACTACATATGAACACTTTTCACATTCTCCCGTGCAACTCGGCTGCTAGCCCTCCTTTCATGCAGAATATTAAGGTCCCAGCTCATGTCCAAGGCACCAAAGCCAGCTAAAAATTCAATATTCAATACCTAAAACTTGAATTGTACTACTTCTTACTGGCTATTACATCAACTTAGAAGCTTGATCTGTGTTCTACTATGGTGCTTTTAGTGTCTCCGCATACCGCAGCACGCGACATAGCTTTGCAGACGATAAGTACAAGCGTTTCAGAGAGAAGAGCGGCCAATGTGACGATCTGGCTTTAAGTCGATTCGAAAACAAATGACGAAAACGGACGAATTTCTCAGGTTTTTACTACTTATGAACACTTTTCACATTCTCCCGTGCAACTCGGCTGCTAGTCCTCCTTTCATGCAGAATCTTAAGGTCCTAGCTCATGTCCAAGGCACCAAAGCTAGCTAAAAAGTCAATAATCGATACCTAAAACTTGAATTGTACTACTTCTTACTGGCTATTACATCAACTTAGAAGCTTCATCTGGGTTCTACTTTGGTGCTTTTAGTGTGTCCGCATACCGCAGCACGCGACATAGCTTTGCAGACGATAAGTACAACTTTTTCAGAGAGAAGAGCGGCCAATGTGACGAACTGGCTTTAAGACGATTCGATAACAAATGACGAAAATGGACGGATATCTCAGGTTTTTACTACATATGAACACTTTTCACATTCTCCCGTGCAACGCGGCTGCTAGCCCTCCTTTCATGCAGAATATTAACGTCCTAGCTCATGTCCAAGGCACCAAAGCCAGCTAAAAATTCAATATTCAATACCTAAAACTTGAATTGTACTACTTCTTACTGGCTATTACATCAACTTAGGAGCTTGATCTGTGTTCTACTATGGTGCTTTTAGTGTCTCAGCATACCGCAGCACGCGACATAGCTTTGCAGACGATAAGTACAACCGTTTCAGAGAGAAGAGCGGCCAATGTGACGATCTGGCTTTAAGTCGATTCGATAACAAATGAAGAAAACGGACGGATTTCTCGGGTTTTACTACATATGAACACTTTTCACATTCTCCCATGCAAATCGGCTGCTAGTCCTCCTTTCATACAGAATGTTAAGGTCCTAACTTTTGTCCAAGGCACCAAAGCCAGCTAAAAAGTCAATAACCGACACCTAAAACTTGAATTGTACTACTTCTTCCTGGCTATTACGTCAAATTAGAAGCTTCATCTGTGTTCTACTATGGTGCTTTTAGTGTCTCCGCATACCGCAGCACGCGACATAGCTTTGCAGACGATAAGTACAACCGTTTCAGAGAGAAGAGCGGCCAATGTGACGATCTGGCTTTAAGTCGATTCGATAACAAATGACGAAAACGGACGAATTTCTTAGGTTTTTACTACATATGAAAACTTTTCACATTCTCCCGTGCAACTCGGCTGCTAGTCCTCCTTTCATGCAGATTCTGAAGGTCCTAGCTCATGTCCAAGGCACCAAAGCCAGCTAAAAATTCAATATTCAATACCTAAAACTTGAATTGTACTACTTCTTACTGGCTATTACATCAACTTAGAAGCTTGATCTGTGTTCTACTATGGTGCTTTTAGTGTCTCCGCATACCGCAGCACGCGACATAGCTTTGCAGACGATAAGTACAACCGTTTCAGAGAGAAGAGCGGTCAATGTGACGATCTGGCTTTAAGTCGATTCGATAACAAATGACGAAAACGGACGGATTTCTCAGGTTTTTACTACATATGAACACTTTTCACATTCTCCCGTGCAACTCGGCTGCTAGCCCTCCTTTCATGCAGAATATTAAGGTCCTAGCTCATGTCCAAGGCACCAAAGCCAGCTAAAAATTCAATATTCAATACCTAAAACTTGAATTGTACTACTTCTTACTGGCTATTACATCAACTTAGAAGCTTGATCTGTGTTCTACTATGGTGCTTTTAGTGTCTCCGCATACCGCAGCACGCGACATAGCTTTGCAGACGATAAGTACAACCGTTTCAGAGAGAAGAGCGGCCAATGTGACGATCTGGCTTTAAGTCGATTCGATAACAAATGACGAAAACGGACGGATTTCTCAGGTTTTTACTACATATGAACACTTTTCACATTCTCCCGTGCAACTCGGCTGCTGGTCCTCCCTCATGCAAAATCTTAAGTTCCTAGCCCGTGTCCAAGGCACCAAAGAAGCGTAAAAAGTCAATAACCGATACCTAAAACTTTAATTGTACTACTTCTTACTGGCTATTACATCAACTTAGAAGCTTCATCTGTGTTCTACTATGGTGCTTTTATTGTCTCCGCATATCGCAGCTCGCGACATAGCTTTGTAGAGGATAAGTACAACCGTTTCAGAGAGAAGAGCGGCCAATGTGACGATCTTGCTTTAAGTAGATTCGATAACATATGACGAAAACGGACGGATTTCTCAGGTTTTTACTACATTTGAACACTTTTCACAGTCTCCCTTGCAACTCGGCTGCTAGTCCTCCTTTCATGGAGAATCATAAGGTCCTAGCTCATGTCCAAGGCACCAAAGCTAGCTAAATGTCAATAATCGATACCTAAAACTTGAATTGTACTACTTCATACTGGCTATTACATCAACTTAGAAGCTTCATCTGCGTTCTACTATGGTGGTTTTAGTGTCTCCCCATACCGCAGCACGCGACATAGCTTTGCAATCAATAAGTACAACCGTTTCAGAGTGAAGAGCGGCTATTGTGACGATCTGGCTTTAAGACGATTCGATAACAAATGACGAAAACGGACGGATTTCTCGGGTTTTTACTACATATGAACACTTTTCACATTCTCCCATGCAAATCGGCTGCTAGTCCTCCTTTCATGCAGAATGTTAAGGTCCTAGCTCATGTCCAAAGCACCAAAGCCAGCTAAAAAGTCAATAGTCGATACCTAAAACTTGAATTGTACTACTTCTTCCTGGCTATTACGTCAAATTAGAAGCTTCATCTGTGTTCTACTATGGTGCTTTTATTGTCTCCGCATACCGCAGCATGCGACATAGCTTTGCAGACGATAAGTACAACCGTTTCAGAGAGAAAAGCGGCCAATGTGACGATCTGGCTTTAAGTCGATTCGATAACAAATGACGAAAACGGACGAATATCTTAGGTTTTTACTACATATGAACACTTTTCACATTCTCCCGTGCAACTCGGCTGCTAGTCCTCCTTTCATGCAGAATCTTAAGGTCCTAGCTCATGTCCAAGGCACCAAAGCCAGCTAAAAACTCAATAATCAATACCTAAAACTTGAATTGTACTACTTCTTACTGGCTATTACATCAACTTAGAAGCTTCATCTGTGTTCTACTATGCTGCTTGTAGTGTCTCAGCATACCGCAGCATGCGACATAGCTTTGCAGACGATAAGTACAAGCGTTTCAGAGAGAAGAGCGGCCAATGTGACGATCTGGCTTTAAGTCGATTCGAAAACAAATGACGAAAACGGACGAATTTCTCAGGTTTTTACTACTTATGAACACTTTTCACATTCTCCCGTGCAACTCGGCTGCTAGTCCTCCTTTCATGCAGAATCTTAAGGTCCTAGCTCATGTCCAAGGCACCAAAGCTAGCTAAAAAGTCAATAATCGATACCTAAAACTTGAATTGTACTACTTCTTACTGGCTATTACATCAACTTTGAAGCTTCATCTGGGTTCTACTTTGGTGCTTTTAGTGTGTCCGCATACCGCAGCACGCGACATAGCTTTGCAGACGATAAGTACAACTTTTTCAGAGAGAAGAGCGGCCAATGTGACAAACTGGCTTTAAGACGATTCGATAACAAATGACGAAAATGGACGGATATCTCAGGTTTTTACTACATATGAACACTTTTCACATTCTCCCGTGCAACGCGGCTGCTAGCCCTCCTTTCATGCAGAATATTAACGTCCTAGCTCATGTCCAAGGCACCAAAGCCAGCTAAAAATTCAATATTCAATACCTAAAACTTGAATTGTACTACTTCTTACTGGCTATTACATCAACTTAGGAGCTTGATCTGTGTTCTACTATGGTGCTTTTAGTGTCTCAGCATACCGCTGCACGCGACATAGCTTTGCAGACGATAAGTACAACCGTTTCAGAGAGAAGAGCGGCCAATGTGACGATCTGGCTTTAAGTCGATTCGATAACAAATGAAGAAAACGGACGGATTTCTCGGGTTTTTACTACATATGAACACTTTTCACATTCTCCCATGCAAATCGGCTGCTAGTCCTCCTTTCATACAGAATGTTAAGGTCCTAACTTTTGTCCAAGGCACCAAAGCCAGCTAAAAAGTCAATAACCGACACCTAAAACTTGAATTGTACTACTTCTTCCTGGCTATTACGTCAAATTAGAAGCTTCATCTGTGTTCTACTATGGTGCTTTTAGTGTCTCCGCATACCGCAGCACGCGACATAGCTTTGCAGACGATAAGTACAACCGTTTCAGAGAGAAGAGCGGCCAATGTGACGATCTGGCTTTAAGTCGATTCGATAACAAATGACGAAAACGGACGAATTTCTTAGGTTTTTACTACATATGAAAACTTTTCACATTCTCCCGTGCAACTCGGCTGCTAGTCCTCCTTTCATGCAGATTCTGAAGGTCCTAGCTCATGTCCAAGGCACCAAAGCCAGCTTAAAAGTCAATAATCGATACCTAAAACTTGAATTGTACTACTTCTTACTGGCTATTACATCAACTTAGAAGCTTCATCTGTGTTCTACTATGGTGCTTTTAGTGCCTCCGCATACCGCAGCACGCGACATAGCTTTGCAGACGATAAGTACAACTTTTTCAGAGAGAAGAGCGGCCAATGTGACGATCTGGCTTTAAGTCGATTCGATAACAAATGACGAAAATGGACGGATATCTCAGGTTTTTACTACATATGAACACTTTTCACATTCTCCCGTGCAACGCGGCTGCTAGCCCTCCTTTCATGCAGAATATTAACGTCCTAGCTCATGTCCAAGGCACCAAAGCCAGCTAAAAATTCAATTTTCTATACCTAAAACTTTAATTGTACTACTTCTTACTGGCTATTACATCAACTTAGAAGCTTCATCTGTGTTCTACTATGGTGCTTTTATTGTCTCCGCATATCGCAGCTCGCGACATAGCTTTGTAGAGGATAAGTACAACCGTTTCAGAGAGAAGAGCGGCCAATGTGACGATCTTGCTTTAAGTAGATTCGATAACATATGACGAAAACGGACGGATTTCTCAGGTTTTTACTACATTTGAACACTTTTCACAGTCTCCCTTGCAACTCGGCTGCTAGTCCTCCTTTCATGGAGAATCATAAGGTCCTAGCTCATGTCCAAGGCACCAAAGCTAGCTAAATGTCAATAATCGATACCTAAAACTTGAATTGTACTACTTCATACTGGCTATTACATCAACTTAGAAGCTTCATCTGCGTTCTACTATGGTGGTTTTAGTGTCTCCCCATACCGCAGCACGCGACATAGCTTTGCAATCAATAAGTACAACCGTTTCAGAGTGAAGAGCGGCTATTGTGACGATCTGGCTTTAAGACGATTCGATAACAAATGACGAAAACGGACGGATTTCTCGGGTTTTTACTACATATGAACACTTTTCACATTCTCCCATGCAAATCGGCTGCTAGTCCTCCTTTCATGCAGAATGTTAAGGTCCTAGCTCATGTCCAAAGCACCAAAGCCAGCTAAAAAGTCAATAGTCGATACCTAAAACTTGAATTGTACTACTTCTTCCTGGCTATTACGTCAAATTAGAAGCTTCATCTGTGTTCTACTATGGTGCTTTTATTGTCTCCGCATACCGCAGCATGCGACATAGCTTTGCAGACGATAAGTACAACCGTTTCAGAGAGAAAAGCGGCCAATGTGACGATCTGGCTTTAAGTCGATTCGATAACAAATGACGAAAACGGACGAATATCTTAGGTTTTTACTACATATGAACACTTTTCACATTCTCCCGTGCAACTCGGCTGCTAGTCCTCCTTTCATGCAGAATCTTAAGGTCCTAGCTCATGTCCAAGGCACCAAAGCCAGCTAAAAAGTCAATAATCAATACCTAAAACTTGAATTGTACTACTTCTTACTGGCTATTACATCAACTTAGAAGCTTCATCTGTGTTCTACTATGCTGCTTGTAGTGTCTCAGCATACCGCAGCATGCGACATAGCTTTGCAGACGATAAGTACAAGCGTTTCAGAGAGAAGAGCGGCCAATGTGACGATCTGGCTTTAAGTCGATTCGAAAACAAATGACGAAAACGGACGAATTTCTCAGGTTTTTACTACTTATGAACACTTTTCACATTCTCCCGTGCAACTCGGCTGCTAGTCCTCCTTTCATGCAGAATCTTAAGGTCCTAGCTCATGTCCAAGGCACCAAAGCTAGCTAAAAAGTCAATAATCGATACCTAAAACTTGAATTGTACTACTTCTTACTGGCTATTACATCAACTTTGAAGCTTCATCTGGGTTCTACTTTGGTGCTTTTAGTGTGTCCGCATACCGCAGCACGCGACATAGCTTTGCAGACGATAAGTACAACTTTTTCAGAGAGAAGAGCGGCCAATGTGACGAACTGGCTTTAAGACGATTCGATAACAAATGACGAAAATGGACGGATATCTCAGGTTTTTACTACATATGAACACTTTTCACATTCTCCCGTGCAACGCGGCTGCTAGCCCTCCTTTCATGCAGAATATTAACGTCCTAGCTCATGTCCAAGGCACCAAAGCCAGCTAAAAATTCAATATTCAATACCTAAAACTTGAATTGTACTACTTCTTACTGGCTATTACATCAACTTAGGAGCTTGATCTGTGTTCTACTATGGTGCTTTTAGTGTCTCAGCATACCGCAGCACGCGACATAGCTTTGCAGACGATAAGTACAACCGTTTCAGAGAGAAGAGCGGCCAATGTGACGATCTGGCTTTAAGTCGATTCGATAACAAATGAAGAAAACGGACGGATTTCTCGGGTTTTTACTACATATGAACACTTTTCACATTCTCCCATGCAAATCGGCTGCTAGTCCTCCTTTCATACAGAATGTTAAGGTCCTAACTTTTGTCCAAGGCACCAAAGCCAGCTAAAAAGTCAATAACCGACACCTAAAACTTGAATTGTACTACTTCTTCCTGGCTATTACGTCAAATTAGAAGCTTCATCTGTGTTCTACTATGGTGCTTTTAGTGTCTCCGCATACCGCAGCACGCGACATAGCTTTGCAGACGATAAGTACAACCGTTTCAGAGAGAAGAGCGGCCAATGTGACGATCTGGCTTTAAGTCGATTCGATAACAAATGACGAAAACGGACGAATTTCTTAGGTTTTTACTACATATGAAAACTTTTCACATTCTCCCGTGCAACTCGGCTGCTAGTCCTCCTTTCATGCAGATTCTGAAGGTCCTAGCTCATGTCCAAGGCACCAAAGCCAGCTTAAAAGTCAATAATCGATACCTAAAACTTGAATTGTACTACTTCTTACTGGCTATTACATCAACTTAGAAGCTTCATCTGTGTTCTACTATGGTGCTTTTAGTGCCTCCGCATACCGCAGCACGCGACATAGCTTTGCAGACGATAAGTACAACTTTTTCAGAGAGAAGAGCGGCCAATGTGACGATCTGGCTTTAAGTCGATTCGATAACAAATGACGAAAATGGACGGATATCTCAGGTTTTTACTACATATGAACACTTTTCACATTCTCCCGTGCAACGCGGCTGCTAGCCCTCCTTTCATGCAGAATATTAACGTCCTAGCTCATGTCCAAGGCACCAAAGCCAGCTAAAAATTCAATTTTCTATACCTAAAACTTGAATTGTACTACTTCTTACTGGCTATTACATCAACTTAGGAGCTTGATCTGTGTTCTACTATGGTGCTTTTAGTGTCTCAGCATACCGCAGCACGCGACATAGCTTTGCAGACGATAAGTACAACCGTTTCAGAGAGAAGAGCGGCCAATGTGACGATCTGGCTTTAAGTCGATTCGATAACAAATGAAGAAAACGGACGGATTTCTCGGGTTTTTACTACATATGAACACTTTTCACATTCTCCCATGCAAATCGGCTGCTAGTCCTCCTTTCATACAGAATGTTAAGGTCCTAACTTTTGTCCAAGGCACCAAAGCCAGCTAAAAAGTCAATAACCGACACCTAAAACTTGAATTGTACTACTTCTTCCTGGCTATTACGTCAACTTAGAAGCTTCATCTGTGTTCTACTATGGTGCTTTTAGTGTCTCCGCATACCGCAGCACGCGACAGAGCTTTGCAGACGATAAGTACAACCGTTTCAGAGAGAAGAGCGGCCAATGTGACGATCTGGCTTGAAGTCGATTCGATAACAAATGACGAAAACGGACGAATTTCTTAGGTTTTTACTACATATGAAAACTTTTCAAATTCTCCCGTGCAACTCGGCTGCTAGTCCTCCTTTCATGCAGATTCTGAAGGTCCTAGCTCATGTCCAAGGCACCAAAGCCAGCTTAAAAGTCAATAATCGATACCTAAAACTTGAATTGTACTACTTCTTACTGGCTATTACATCAACTTAGAAGCTTCATCTGTGTTCTACTATGGTGCTTTTAGTGCCTCCGCATACCGCAGCACGCGACATAGCTTTGCAGACGATAAGTACAACTTTTTCAGAGAGAAGAGCGGCCAATGTGACGATCTGGCTTTAAGTCGATTCGATAACAAATGACGAAAATGGACGGATATCTCAGGTTTTTACTACATATGAACACTTTTCACATTCTCCCGTGCAACTCGGCTGCTAGCCCTCCTTTCATGCAGAATATTAAGGTCCTAGCTCATGTCCAAGCCACCAAAGCCAGCTAAAAATTCATAATTCAATACCTAAAACTTGAATTGTACTACTTCTTACTGGCTATTACATCAACTTAGAAGCTTGATCTGTGTTCTACTATGGTGCTTTTAGTGTCTCCGCATACCGCAGCACGCGACATAGCTTTGCAGACGATAAGTACAACCGTTTCAGAGAGAAGAGCGGCCAATGTGACGATCTGGCTTTAAGTCGATTCGATAACAAATGACGAAAACGGACGGATTTCTCAGGTTTTTACTACATATGAACACTTTTCACATTCTCCCGTGCAACTCGGCTGATAGTCCTCCTTCATGCAAAATCTTAATTTTCTAGCTCGTGTCCAAGGCACCAAAGAAGGGTAAATGTCATTAACCGATACCTAAAACTTTAATTGTACTACTTCTTACTGGCTATTACATCATATTAGAAGCTTCATCTGTGTTCTACTATGGTGCTTTTCCTGTTTCCGCCTATGGCAACACGCGACATAGCTTTGCAGACGATAAGTACAACCGTTTCCGAGAGCAGAGCGGCCAATGTGACGATCTGCCATTAAGTCGATTCGATAACAAATGACGAAAACGGACGGATTTCTCAGGTTTTTACTACATATGAACACTTTTCACATTTTCCCCTACAACTCGGCTGCTAGTCCTCCTTTCTTGCAGAATCTTAAGGTCCTAGCTCATGTCCAAGGCACCAAAGCCAGCTAAAAAGTCAATAATCGATACCTAAAACTTGAATTGGACTACTTCTTACTGGCTATTACATCAACTTAGAAGCTTCATCTGTGTTCTACTATGGTGCCTTTCCTGTTTCCGCCTACGGCAACACGCGACATAGCTTTGCAGACGATAAGTACAACCGTTTCCGAGAGCAGAGCGGCCAATGTGACGATCTGGCTTTAAGTCGATTCGATAACTAATGACGAAAACGGACGGATGTCTCAGGTTTTTACTACATATGAACACTTTTCACATTCTCCCATGCTACTCGGCTGCTAGTCCTCCTTTCATGCTGAATCTTAAGGTCCTAGCTCATGTCCAAGGCACCAAAGCTAGCTAAAAAGTCAATAATCGATACCTAAAACTTGAATTGTACTACTTCTTACTGGCTATTACATCAACGAAGAAGCTTCATCTGTGTTCTACTATGCTGCTGGTAGTGTCTCAGCATACCGCAGCATGCGACTTAGCTTTGCAGACGATAAGTACAACCGTTTCAGAGAAAAGAGCGACCAATGTGACGATCTGGCTTTAAGTCGATTCGATAACAAATGACGAAAACGGACGGATTTCTCAGGTATTTTTTTACATATGAACACTTTTCACATTCTCCCGTGCAACTCGGCTGCTAGTCCTCCTTACATGCAGAATCTTAAGGTCCTAGCTCATGTCGAAGGCACCAAAGCCAGCTAAAAAGTCAATAATCGATACCTAAAACTTGAATTGGATTACTTCTTACTGGCTATTACATCAACTTAGATGCTTCATCTGTGTTCTACTATGGTAATTTTAGTGTCTCCACATACCGCAGCACGCGACATAGCTTGGCAGACGATAAGTACAACCGTTTCAGAGAGAAGAGCGGCCAATGTGACGATCTGGCTTTAAGTCGATTCGATAACAAATGCGAAAACGGATGGATTTCTAAGGTTTTTACTACATATGAACACTTTTCACATTCTCCCGTGCAACTCGGATGCTAGTCCTCCTTTCATGCAGAATTTTAAGGTACTAGCTCATGTCCAAGGCACCAAAGCCAGCTAAAAAGTCAATAATCGATACCTAAAACTTGAATTGTACTACTTCTTACTGGCTATTACATCGACTTAGAAGCTCCATCTGTGTTCTACTACGGTGCTTTTAGTGTCTCCGCATACCGCAGCACGCGACATAGCTTTGCAGACGATAAGTACAGCCGTTTCAGAGTGAAGAGCGGCCAATGTGACGATCTGGCTTTAAGTCGATTCGATCACAAATGACGAAAACGGACGGATGTCTCAGGTTTTTAATACATATGAACACTTTTCACATTCTCCCGTGCAACTGGGCTGCTAGTCCTCCTTTTATGCAGAATCTTAAAGTCCTGGCTCATGTCCAAGGCACCAAAGCCAGCTAAAAAGTCAATAATCGATACCTAAATCTTGAATTGGTCTACTTCTTACTGGCTATTACATCAACTTAGAAGCTTCATCTGTGTTCTACTATGCTGAATGTAGTGTCTCAGCATACCGCAGCATGCGACATAGCTTTGCAGACGATAAGTACACGCGTTTCAGAGAGAAGGGCGGCAAATACGACGATGTGGCTTTAAGTCGATTCGATAACAAATGACGAAAACGGACGAATTTCCCAGGTTTTTACTACATATGAACACTTTTCACATTCTCCCGTGCTACTCGGCTGCTAGTCCTCCTTTCATGCAGAATCTTAAGGTCATAGCTCATGTCCGAGGCACCAAAGCTAGCTAAAAAGTCAATACTCGATACCTAAAACTTGAATTGTACTACTTCTTACTGGCTATTACATCAACTTAGTAGCTCCATCTGTGTTCTTTTATGGTGATTTTAGTGTCTCCGCATACCGGAGCACGCGACATAGCTTTGCAGACGATAAGTACAACTTTTTCAGAGAGAAGAGCGGCCAATGTGACGATCTGGCTTTAAGTCGATTCGATAACAAATGACGAAAACGTACGGATTTCTCAGGTTTTTACTACATATGAACACTTTTCACATTCTCCCATGCAACTCGGCTGCTAGTCCTCCTTTCATTCAGAATCTTAAGGTCTTAGCTCATGTCCAAGGTACCAAAGCCAGCTAAAAAGTCAATAATGGGTACCTAAAACTTGAATTGTACTACTTCTTACTGGCTATTACATCAACTTAGAAGCTTCATCTGTGTTCTACTATGGTGCTTTTAGTGTCTCCGCATACCGCAGCACGCGACATAGCTTTGCAGACGATAAGTACAACCGTTTCAGGGAGAAGAGCGGCCAATGTGACGATCTGGCTTTAAGTCGATTCGATAACAAATGACGAAAACGGACGGATTTCTAAGGTTTTTACTACATATGAACACTTTTCACATTCTCCCGTGCAACTCGGCTGGTAGTAATCCTTTCATGCAGAATGTTAAGGTCCTAGCACATGTCCAAGCACCAAAGCCAGCTAAAAAGTCAATAATCGATACCTAAAACTTGAATTGTACTACTTCTTCCTGGCTATTACATCAACTTAGAAGCTTCATCTGTGTTCTGCTACGGTGCTTTTAGTTTCTCCGCATACCGCAGCACGCGACATAGTTTTACAGACGATAAGTACAACCGTTTCAGAGAGAAGAGCGCCAATGTGACGATCTGGCTTTAAGTCGATTCGATAACAAATGACGAAAACGTACGGATTTCTCAGGTTTTTACTACATATGAACACTTTTCACATTCTCCCGTGCAACTCGGCTGATAGTCCTCCTTCATGCAAAATCTTAATTTCCTAGCTCGTGTCCAAGGCATCAAAGAAGGGTAAATGTCATTAACCGATACCTAAAACTTTAATTGTACTACTTCTTACTGGCTATTACATCAACTTAGAAGCTTCATCTGTGTTCTATTATGGTGCTTTTCCTGTTTCCGCCTATGGCAACACGCGACATAGCTTTGCAGACGATAAGTACAACCGTTTCCGAGAGCAGAGCGGCCAATGTGACGATCTGGCATTAAGTCGATTCGATAACAAATGACGAAAACGGACGGATTTCTCAGGTTTTTACTACATATGAACACTTTTCACATTTTCCTCTGCAACTCGGCTGCTAGTCCTCCTTTCATGCAGAATCTTAAGGTCCTAGCTCATGTCCAAGGCACCAAAGCCAGCTAAAAAGTCAATAATCGATACCTAAAACTTGAATTGGACTACTTCTTACTGGCTATTACATCAACTTAGAAGCTTCATCTGTGTTCTACTATGCTGCTTGTAGTGTCTCAGCATACCGCAGCATGCGACATATCTTTGCAGACGATAAGTACAAGCGTTTCAGAGAGAAGAGCGACCAATGTGACGATCTGGCTTTAAGTCGATACGATAACAAATGACGAAAACGGACGGATTTCTCAGGTTTTTACTACATATGAACACTTTTCACATTCTCCCGTGCAACTCGGCTGCTTGTCCTCCTTTCATGCAGAATCATAAGGTCCTAGCTCATGTCCAAGGCACCAAAGCTAGCTAAAAAGTCAATAATCGATACCTAAAACTTGAATTGTACTACTTCTTACTGGCTATTACATCAACTTAGAAGCTTCATCTGGGTTCTACTTTGGTGCTTTTAGTGTGTCCGCATACCGCAGCACGCGACATAGCTTTGCAGACGATAAGTACAACTTTTTCAGAGAGAAGAGCGGCCAATGTGACGAACTGGGTTTAAGACGATTCGATAACAAATGACGAAAATGGACGGATATCTCAGGTTTTTACTACATATGAACACTTTTCACATTCTCCCGTGCAACGCGGCTGCTAGCCCTCCTTTCATGCAGAATATTAACGTCCTAGCTCATGTCCAAGGCACCAAAGCCAGCTAAAAATTCAATTTTCTATACCTAAAACTTGAATTGTACTACTTCTTACTGGCTATTACATCAACTTAGGAGCTTGATCTGTGTTCTACTATGGTGCTTTTAGTGTCTCAGCATACCGCAGCACGCGACATAGCTTTGCAGACGATAAGTACAACCGTTTCAGAGAGAAGAGCGGCCAATGTGACGATCTGGCTTTAAGTCGATTTGATAACAAATGAAGAAAACGGACGGATTTCTCGGGTTTTTACTACATATGAACACTTTTCACATTCTCCCATGCAAATCGGCTGCTAGTCCTCCTTTCATACAGAATGTTAAGGTCCTAACTTTTGTCCAAGGCACCAAAGCCAGCTAAAAAGTCAATAACCGACACCTAAAACTTGAATTGTACTACTTCTTCCTGGCTATTACGTCAACTTAGAAGCTTCATCTGTGTTCTACTATGGTGCTTTTAGTGTCTCCGCATACCGCAGCACGCGACAGAGCTTTGCAGACGATAAGTACAACCGTTTCAGAGAGAAGAGCGGCCAATGTGACGATCTGGCTTGAAGTCGATTCGATAACAAATGACGAAAACGGACGAATTTCTTAGGTTTTTACTACATATGAAAACTTTTCAAATTCTCCCGTGCAACTCGGCTGCTAGTCCTCCTTTCATGCAGATTCTGAAGGTCCTAGCTCATGTCCAAGGCACCAAAGCCAGCTTAAAAGTCAATAATCGATACCTAAAACTTGAATTGTACTACTTCTTACTGGCTATTACATCAACTTAGAAGCTTCATCTGTGTTCTACTATGGTGCTTTTAGTGCCTCCGCATACCGCAGCACGCGACATAGCTTTGCAGACGATAAGTACAACTTTTTCAGAGAGAAGAGCGGCCAATGTGACGATCTGGCTTTAAGTCGATTCGATAACAAATGACGAAAATGGACGGATATCTCAGGTTTTTACTACATATGAACACTTTTCACATTCTCCCGTGCAACTCGGCTGCTAGCCCTCCTTTCATGCAGAATATTAAGGTCCTAGCTCATGTCCAAGGCACCAAAGCCAGCTAAAAATTCAATATTCAATACCTAAAACTTGAATTGTACTACTTCTTACTGGCTATTACATCAACTTAGAAGCTTGATCTGTGTTCTACTATGGTGCTTTTAGTGTCTCCGCATACCGCAGCACGCGACATAGCTTTGCAGACGATAAGTACAACCGTTTCAGAGAGAAGAGCGGCCAATGTGACGATCTGGCTTTAAGTCGATTCGATAACAAATGACGAAAACGGACGGATTTCTCAGGTTTTTACTACATATGAACACTTTTCACATTCTCCCGTGCAACTCGGCTGATAGTCCTCCTTCATGCAAAATCTTAATTTTCTAGCTCGTGTCCAAGGCACCAAAGAAGGGTAAATGTCATTAACCGATACCTAAAACTTTAATTGTACTACTTCTTACTGGCTATTACATCATATTAGAAGCTTCATCTGTGTTCTACTATGGTGCTTTTCCTGTTTCCGCCTATGGCAACACGCGACATAGCTTTGCAGACGATAAGTACAACCGTTTCCGAGAGCAGAGCGGCCAATGTGACGATCTGCCATTAAGTCGATTCGATAACAAATGACGAAAACGGACGGATTTCTCAGGTTTTTACTACATATGAACACTTTTCACATTTTCCCCTACAACTCGGCTGCTAGTCCTCCTTTCTTGCAGAATCTTAAGGTCCTAGCTCATGTCCAAGGCACCAAAGCCAGCTAAAAAGTCAATAATCGATACCTAAAACTTGAATTGGACTACTTCTTACTGGCTATTACATCAACTTAGAAGCTTCATCTGTGTTCTACTATGGTGCCTTTCCTGTTTCCGCCTACGGCAACACGCGACATAGCTTTGCAGACGATAAGTAAAACCGTTTCCGAGAGCAGAGCGGCCAATGTGACGATCTGGCTTTAAGTCGATTCGATAACAAATGACGAAAACGGACGAATTTCTCAGGTTTTTACTACAAATGAACACTTTTCACATTCTCCCATGCTACTCGGCTGCTAGTCCTCCTTTCATGCTGAATCTTAAGGTCCTAGCTCATGTCCAAGGCACCAAAGCTAGCTAAAAAGTCAATAATCGATACCTAAAACTTGAATTGTACTACTTCTTACTGGCTATTACTTCAACGAAGAAGCTTCATCTGTGTTCTACTATGCTGCTGGTAGTGTCTCAGCATACCGCAGCATGCGACTTAGCTTTGCAGACGATAAGTACAACCGTTTCAGAGAAAAGAGCGACCAATGTGACGATCTGGCTTTAAGTCGATTCGATAACAAATGACGAAAACGGACGGATTTCTCAGGTATTTTTTTACATATGAACACTTTTCACATTCTCCCGTGCAACTCGGCTGCTAGTCCTCCTTACATGCAGAATCTTAAGGTCCTAGCTCATGTCGAAGGCACCAAAGCCAGCTAAAAAGTCAATAATCGATACCTAAAACTTGAATTGGATTACTTCTTACTGGCTATTACATCAACTTAGATGCTTCATCTGTGTTCTACTATGGTAATTTTAGTGTCTCCACATACCGCAGCACGCGACATAGCTTTGCAGACGATAAGTACAACCGTTTCAGAGAGAAGAGCGGCCAATGTGACGATCTGGCTTTAAGTCGATTCGATAACAAATGCGAAAACGGATGGATTTCTAAGGTTTTTACTACATATGAACACTTTTCACATTCTCCCGTGCAACTCGGATGCTAGTCCTCCTTTCATTAAGAATTTTAAGGTACTAGCTCATGTCCAAGGCTCAAAGCCAGCTAAAAAGTCAATAATCGATACCTAAAACTTGAATTGTACTACTTCTTACTGGCTATTACATCGACTTAGAAGCTCCATCTGTGTTCTACTACGGTGCTTTTAGTGTCTCCGCATACCGCAGCACGCGACATAGCTTTGCAGACGATAAGTACAGCCGTTTCAGAGTGAAGAGCGGCCAATGTGACGATCTGGCTTTAAGTCGATTCGATCACAAATGACGAAAACGGACGGATGTCTCAGGTTTTTAATACATATGAACACTTTTCACATTCTCCCGTGCAACTGGGCTGCTAGTCCTCCTTTTATGCAGAATCTTAAAGTCCTGGCTCATGTCCAAGGCACCAAAGCCAGCTAAAAAGTCAATAATCGATACCTAAATCTTGAATTGGTCTACTTCTTACTGGCTATTACATCAACTTAGAAGCTTCATCTGTGTTCTACTATGCTGAATGTAGTGTCTCAGCATACCGCAGCATGCGACATAGCTTTGCAGACGATAAGTACACACGTTTCAGAGAGAAGGGCGGCAAATACGACGATGTGGCTTTAAGTCGATTCGATAACAAATGACGAAAACGGACGAATTTCCCAGGTTTTTACTACATATGAACACTTTTCACATTCTCCCGTGCTACTCGGCTGCTAGTCCTCCTTTCATGCAGAATCTTAAGGTCATAGCTCATGTCCGAGGCACCAAAGCTAGCTAAAAAGTCAATACTTGATACCTAAAACTTGAATTGTACTACTTCTTACTGGCTATTACATCAACTTAGTAGCTCCATCTGTGTTCTTTTATGGTGATTTTAGTGTCTCCGCATACCGGAGCACGCGACATAGCTTTGCAGACGATAAGTACAACTTTTTCAGAGAGAAGAGCGGCCAATGTGACGATCTGGCTTTAAGTCGATTCGATAACAAATGACGAAAACGTACGGATTTCTCAGGTTTTTACTACATATGAACACTTTTCACATTCTCCCATGCAACTCGGCTGCTAGTCCTCCTTTCATTCAGAATCTTAAGGTCTTAGCTCATGTCCAAGGTACCAAAGCCAGCTAAAAAGTCAATAATGGGTACCTAAAACTTGAATTGTACTACTTCTTACTGGCTATTACATCAACTTAGAAGCTTCATCTGTGTTCTACTATGGTGCTTTTAGTGTCTCCGCATACCGCAGCACGCGACATAGCTTTGTAGACGATAAGTACAACCGTTTCAGGGAGAAGAGCGGCCAATGTGACGATCTGGCTTTAAGTCGATTCGATAACAAATGACGAAAACGGACGGATTTCTAAGGTTTTTACTACATATGAACACTTTTCACATTCTCCCGTGCAACTCGGCTGGTAGTAATCCTTTCATGCAGAATGTTAAGGTCCTAGCACATGTCCAAGGCACCAAAGCCAGCTAAAAAGTCAATAATCGATACCTAAAACTTGAATTGTACTACTTCTTCCTGGCTATTACATCAACTTAGAAGCTTCATCTGTGTTCTGCTACGGTGCTTTTAGTTTCTCCGCATACCGCAGCACGCGACATAGTTTTACAGACGATAAGTACAACCGTTTCAGAGAGAAGAGCGGCCAATGTGACGATCTGGCTTTAAGTCGATTCGATAACAAATGACGAAAACGTACGGATTTCTCAGGTTTTTACTACATATGAACACTTTTCACATTCTCCCGTGCAACTCGGCTGATAGTCCTCCTTCATGCAAAATCTTAATTTCCTAGCTCGTGTCCAAGGCATCAAAGAAGGGTAAATGTCATTAACCGATACCTAAAACTTTAATTGTACTACTTCTTACTGGCTATTACATCAACTTAGAAGCTTCATCTGTGTTCTATTATGGTGCTTTTCCTGTTTCCGCCTATGGCAACACGCGACATAGCTTTGCAGACGATAAGTACAACCGTTTCCGAGAGCAGAGCGGCCAATGTGACGATCTGGCATTAAGTCGATTCGATAACAAATGACGAAAACGGACGGATTTCTCAGGTTTTTACTACATATGAACACTTTTCACATTTTCCTCTGCAACTCGGCTGCTAGTCCTCCTTTCATGCAGAATCTTAAGGTCCTAGCTCATGTCCAAGGCACCAAAGCCAGCTAAAAAGTCAATAATCGATACCTAAAACTTGAATTGGACTACTTCTTACTGGCTATTACATCAACTTAGAAGCTTCATCTGTGTTCTACTATGCTGCTTGTAGTGTCTCAGCATACCGCAGCATGCGACATATCTTTGCAGACGATAAGTACAAGCGTTTCAGAGAGAAGAGCGACCAATGTGACGATCTGGCTTTAAGTCGATACGATAACAAATGACGAAAACGGACGGATTTCTCAGGTATTTTTTTACATATGAACACTTTTCACATTCTCCCGTGCAACTCGGCTGCTAGTCCTCCTTACATGCAGAATCCTAAGGTCCTAGCTCATGTCGAAGGCACCAAAGCCAGCTAAAAAGTCAATAATCGATACCTAAAACTTGAATTGGTCTACTTCTTACTGGCTACTACATCAACTTAGGAGCTTCATCTGTGTTCCACTATGGTGCTTTTCTGTTTCCGCCTACGGCAAAACGCGACATTGCTTTGCAGACGATAAGTGCAACCGTTTCCGAGAGCAGAGCGGCCAATGTGATGATCTGGCTTTAAGTCGATTCGATAACAAATGACGAAAACGGACGGATTACTCAGGTTTTTACTTCATATGAACACTTTTTACATTCTCCCCTGCAACTCGGCTGCTAGTCCTCCTTTCATGCAGAATCTTATGGTCCGATCTCATGTCCAAGGCACCAAAGCCAGCTAAAAAGTCAATAATCGATAACTAAAACTTGAATTGTACTACTTCTTACTGGCTATTACATCAACTTAGAAGCTTCATCTGTGTTTTACTATGCTGCTTGTAGTGTCTCAGCATACCGCAGCATGCGACACAGCTTTGCAGACGATAAGTACAAGCGTTTCAGAGAGAAGAGCGGCCAATGTGACGATCTGGCTTTAAGTTAATTCGATAACAAATGACGAAAACGGACGAATTTCTCAGGTTTTTACTACATATGATCAGTTTTCACATTCTCCCGTGCTACTCGGCTGCTAGTCCTCCTTTCATGCAGAATCTTAAGGTCCTAGCTCATGTCCAAGGCACCAAAGCTAGCTAAAACGTCAATAATCGATACATAAAACTTGAATTGTAGTAATTCTTACTGGCTATTACATCAACTTAGAAGCTTCATCTGTGTTCTACTATGCTGCCTGTAGTGTCTCAGCATACCGCATCATGCGACATAGCTTTGCAGGCGATAAGTACAAGCGTTTCAGAGAGAAGAGCGGCCAATAAGACGATGTGGCTTTAAGTCGATTCGATAACAAATGACGAAAACGGACGAATTTCCCAGGTTTTTACTACATATGAACACTTTTCACATTCTCCCGTGCTACTCGGCTGCTAGTCCTCCTTTCATGCAGAATCTTAAGGTCATAGCTCATGTCCAAGGCACCAAAGCTAGCTAAAAAGTCAATAATCGATACCTAAAACTTGAATTGTACTACTTCTTACTGGCTATTACATCAACTTAGTAGCTCCATCTGTGTTCTACTATGGTGATTTTAGTGTCTCCGCATACCGCAGCACGCGACATAGCTTTGTAGACGATAAGTACAACCGTTTCAGAGAGAAGAGCGGCCAATGTGACGATCTGGCTTTAAGTCGATTCGATAACAAATGACGAAAACGGACGAATTTCTCAGGTTTTTACTACATATGAACACTTTTCACAGTCTCCCGTGCTACTCGGCTGCTAGTCCTCCTTTCATGCAGAATCTTAAGGTCCTAGCTCATGTCCAAGGCACCAAAGCCAGCTAAAATTTCAATAATCGATACCTAAAACTTGAATTGGACTACTTCTTACTCGCTATTACATCAACTTAGAAGCTTCATCTGTGTTCTACTATGGTGCTTTTCCTGTTTCCGCCTACGGCAACACGCGACATAGCTTTGCAGACGATAAGTACAACCGTTTCCGAGAGCAGAGCGGCCAATGTGACGATCTGGCTTTAAGTCGATTCGATAACAAATGACGAAAACGGACGGATTTCTCAGGTTTTTACTTCATATGAACACTTTTTACATTCTCCCCTGCAACTCGGCTGCTAGTCCTCCTTTCATGCAGAATCTTAAGGTCCTAGCTCATGTCCAAGGCACCAAAGCCAGCTAAAAAGTCAATAATCGATACCTAAAACTTGAATTGTACTACTTCTTACTGGCTATTACATCAACTTAGGAGCTTCATCTGTGTTTTACTATGCTGCTTGTAGTGTCTCAGCATACTGCAGCATGCGACATAGCTTTGCAGACGATAAGTACAAGTGTTTCAGAGAGAAGAGCGGCCAATGTGACGATCTGGCTTTAAGTCGATTCGAAAACAAATGACGAAAACGGACGAATTTCTCAGGTTTTTACTATATATGATCACTTTTCACATTCTCTCGTGCTACTCGGCTGCTAGTCCTCCTTGCATGCAGAATCTTAAGGTCCTAGCTCATGTCCAAGGCACCAAAGCTAGCTAAAAAGTCAATAATCGATACCTAAAACTTGAATTGTACTACTTCTTACTGGCTATTACATCAACTTAGAAGCTTCATCTGTGTTCTACTATGCTGCTTGTAGTGTCTCAGCATACCGCAGCATGCGACATAGCTTTGCAGACGATAAGTACAAGCGTTTCAGAGAGAAGAGCGGCCAATAAGACGATGTGGCTTTAAGTCGATTCGATAACAAATGACGAAAACGGACGAATTTACCAGGTTTTTACTACATATGAACACTTTTCACATTCTCCCGTGCTACTCGGCTGCTAGTCCTCCTTTCATGCAGAATCTTAAGGTCCTAGCTCATGTCCAAGGCACCAAAGCCAGCTAAAAAGTCAATAATCGATACCTAAAACTTGAATTGGACTACTTCTTACTCGCTATTACATCAACTTAGAAGCTTCATCTGTGTTCTACTATGGTGCTTTTCCTGTTTCCGCCTACGGCAACACACGACATAGCTTTGCAGACGATAAGTACAACTTTTTCAGAGAGAAGAGCGGCCAATGTGACGATCTGGCTTTAAGTCGATTCGATAACAAATGACGAAAATGGACGGATATCTCAGGTTTTTACTACATATGAACACTTTTCACATTCTCCCGTGCAACTCGGCTGCTAGCCCTCCTTTCATGCAGAATATTAAGGTCCTAGCTCATGTCCAAGGCACCAAAGCCAGCTAAAAATTCAATATTCAATACCTAAAACTTGAATTGTACTACTTCTTACTGGCTATTACATCAACTTAGAAGCTTGATCTGTGTTCTACTATGGTGCTTTTAGTGTCTCCGCATACCGCAGCACGCGACATAGCTTTGCAGACGATAAGTACAACCGTTTCAGAGAGAAGAGCGGCCAATGTGACGATCTGGCTTTAAGTCGATTCGATAACAAATGACGAAAACGGACGGATTTCTCAGGTTTTTACTACATATGAACACTTTTCACATTCTCCCGTGCAACTCGGCTGCTTGTCCTCCTTTCATGCAGAATCATAAGGTCCTAGCTCATGTCCAAGGCACCAAAGCCAGCTAAAAAGTCAATAATCGATACCTAAAACTTGAATTGTACTACTTCTTACTGGCTATTACATCAACTTAGAAGCTTCATCTGGGTTCTACTTTGGTGCTTTTAGTGTGTCCGCATACCGCAGCACGCGACATAGCTTTGCAGACGATAAGTACAACTTTTTCAGAGAGAAGAGCGGCCAATGTGACGAACTGGCTTTAAGACGATTCGATAACAAATGACGAAAATGGACGGATATCTCAGGTTTTTACTACATATGAACACTTTTCACATTCTCCCGTGCAACGCGGCTGCTAGCCCTCCTTTCATGCAGAATATTAACGTCCTAGCTCATGTCCAAGGCACCAAAGCCAGCTAAAAATTCAATTTTCTATACCAAAACTTGAATTGTACTACTTCTTACTGGCTATTACATCAACTTAGGAGCTTGATCTGTGTTCTACTATGGTGCTTTTAGTGTCTCAGCATACCGCAGCACGCGACATAGCTTTGCAGACGATAAGTACAACCGTTTCAGAGAGAAGAGCGGCAAATGTGACGATCTGGCTTTAAGTCGATTCGATAACAAATGAAGAAAACGGACGGATTTCTCGGGTTTTTACTACATACGAACACTTTTCACATTCTCCCATGCAAATCGGCTGCTAGTCCTCCTTTCATACAGAATGTTAAGGTCCTAACTTTTGTCCAAGGCACCAAAGCCAGCTAAAAAGTCAATAACCGACACCTAAAACTTGAATTGTACTACTTCTTCCTGGCTATTACGTCAACTTAGAAGCTTCATCTGTGTTCTACTATGGTGCTTTTAGTGTCTCCGCATACCGCAGCACGCGACATAGCTTTGCAGACGATAAGTACAACCGTTTCAGAGAGAAGAGCGGCCAATGTGACGATCTGGCTTGAAGTCGATTCGATAACAAATGACGAAAACGGACGAATTTCTTAGGTTTTTACTACATATGAAAACTTTTCAAATTCTCCCGTGCAACTCGGCTGCTAGTCCTCCTTTCATGCAGATTCTGAAGGTCCTAGCTCATGTCCAAGGCACCAAAGCCAGCTTAAAAGTCAATAATCGATACCTAAAACTTGAATTGTACTACTTCTTACTGGCTATTACATCAACTTAGAAGCTTCATCTGTGTTGTACTATGGTGCTTTTAGTGCCTCCGCATACCGCAGCACGCGACATAGCTTTGCAGACGATAAGTACAACTTTTTCAGAGAGAAGAGCGGCCAATGTGACGATCTGGCTTTAAGTCGATTCGATAACAAATGACGAAAATGGACGGATATCTCAGGTTTTTACTACATATGAACACTTTTCACATTCTCCCGTGCAACTCGGCTGCTAGCCTTCCTTTCATGCAGAATATTAAGGTCCTAGCTCATGTCCAAGGCACCAAAGCCAGCTAAAAATTCAATATTCAATACCTAAAACTTGAATTGTACTACTTCTTACTGGCTATTACATCAACTTAGAAGCTTGATCTGTGTTCTACTATGGTGCTTTTAGTGTCTCCGCATACCGCAGCACGCGACATAGCTTTGCAGACGATAAGTACAACCGTTTCAGAGAGAAGAGCGGCCAATGTGACGATCTGGCTTTAAGTCGATTCGATAACAAATGACGAAAACGGACGGATTTCTCAGGTTTTTACTACATATGAACACTTTTCACATTCTCCCGTGCAACTCGGCTGCTTGTCCTCCTTTCATGCAGAATCATAAGGTCCTAGCTCATGTCCAAGGCACCAAAGCCAGCTAAAAAGTCAATAATCGATACCTAAAACTTGAATTGTACTACTTCTTACTGGCTATTACATCAACTTAGAAGCTTCATCTGGGTTCTACTTTGGTGCTTTTAGTGTGTCCGCATACCGCAGCACGCGACATAGCTTTGCAGACGATAAGTACAACTTTTTCAGAGAGAAGAGCGGCCAATGTGACGAACTGGCTTTAAGACGATTCGATAACAAATGACGAAAATGGACGGATATCTCAGGTTTTTACTACATATGAACACTTTTCACATTCTCCCGTGCAACGCGGCTGCTAGCCCTCCTTTCATGCAGAATATTAACGTCCTAGCTCATGTCCAAGGCACCAAAGCCAGCTAAAAATTCAATTTTCTATACCAAAACTTGAATTGTACTACTTCTTACTGGCTATTACATCAACTTAGGAGCTTGATCTGTGTTCTACTATGGTGCTTTTAGTGTCTCAGCATACCGCAGCACGCGACATAGCTTTGCAGACGATAAGTACAACCGTTTCAGAGAGAAGAGCGGCCAATGTGACTATCTGGCTTTAAGTCGATTCGATAACAAATGAAGAAATCGGACGGATTTCTCGGGTTTTTACTACATACGAACACTTTTCACATTCTCCCATGCAAATCGGCTGCTAGTCCTCCTTTCATACAGAATGTTAAGGTCCTAACTTTTGTCCAAGGCACCAAAGCCAGCTAAAAAGTCAATAACCGACACCTAAAACTTGAATTGTACTACTTCTTCCTGGCTATTACGTCAACTTAGAAGCTTCATCTGTGTTCTACTATGGTGCTTTTAGTGTCTCCGCATACCGCAGCACGCGACATAGCTTTGCAGACGATAAGTACAACCGTTTCAGAGAGAAGAGCGGCCAATGTGACGATCTGGCTTGAAGTCGATTCGATAACAAATGACGAAAACGGACGAATTTCTTAGGTTTTTACTACATATGAAAACTTTTCAAATTCTCCCGTGCAACTCGGCTGCTAGTCCTCCTTTCATGCAGATTCTGAAGGTCCTAGCTCATGTCCAAGGCACCAAAGCCAGCTTAAAAGTCAATAATCGATACCTAAAACTTGAATTGTACTACTTCTTACTGGCTATTACATCAACTTAGAAGCTTCATCTGTGTTGTACTATGGTGCTTTTAGTGCCTCCGCATACCGCAGCACGCGACATAGCTTTGCAGACGATAAGTACAACTTTTTCAGAGAGAAGAGCGGCCAATGTGACGATCTGGCTTTAAGTCGATTCAATAACAAATGACGAAAATGGACGGATATCTCAGGTTTTTACTACATATGAACACTTTTCACATTCTCCCGTGCAACTCGGCTGCTAGCCCTCCTTTCATGCAGAATATTAAGGTCCTAGCTCATGTCCAAGGCACCAAAGCCAGCTAAAAATTCAATATTCAATACCTAAAACTTGAATTGTACTACTTCTTACTGGCTATTACATCAACTTAGAAGCTTGATCTGTGTTCTACTATGGTGCTTTTAGTGTCTCCGCATACCGCAGCACGCGACTTAGCTTTGCAGACGATAAGTACAACCGTTTCAGAGAGAAGAGCGGCCAATGTGACGATCTGGCTTTAAGTCGATTCGATAACAAATGACGAAAACGGACGGATTTCTCAGGTTTTTACTACATATGAACACTTTTCACATTCTCCCGTGCAACTCGGCTGATAGTCCTCCTTCATGCAAAATCTTAATTTTCTAGCTCGTGTCCAAGGCACCAAAGAAGGGTAAATGTCATTAACCGACACCTAAAACTTTAATTGTACTACTTCTTACTGGCTATTACATCATATTAGAAGCTTCATCTGTGTTCTACTATGGTGCTTTTCCTGTTTCCGCCTATGGCAACACGCGACATAGCTTTGCAGACGATAAGTACAACCGTTTCCGAGAGCAGAGCGGCCAATGTGACGATCTGCCATTAAGTCGATTCGATAACAGATGACGAAAACGGACGGATTTCTCAGGTTTTTACTACATATGAACACTTTTCACATTTTCCCCTACAACTCGGCTGCTAGTCCTCCTTTCTTGCAGAATCTTAAGGTCCTAGCTCATGTCCAAGGCACCAAAGCCAGCTAAAAAGTCAATAATCGATACCTAAAACTTGAATTGGACTACTTCTTACTGGCTATTACATCAACTTAGAAGCTTCATCTGTGTTCTACTATGGTGCCTTTCCTGTTTCCGCCTACGGCAACACGCGACATAGCTTTGCAGACGATAAGTACAACCGTTTCCGAGAGCAGAGCGGCCAATGTGACGATCTGGCTTTAAGTCGATTCGATAACAAATGACGAAAACGGACGGATTTCTCAGGTATTTTTTTACATATGAACACTTTTCACATTCTCCCGTGCAACTCGGCTGCTAGTCCTCCTTACATGCAGAATCTTAAGGTCCTAGCTCATGTCGAAGGCACCAAAGCCAGCTAAAAAGTCAATAATCGATACCTAAAACTTGAATTGGATTACTTCTTACTGGCTATTACATCAACTTAGATGCTTCATCTGTGTTCTACTATGGTAATTTTAGTGTCTCCACATACCGCAGCACGCGACATAGCTTTGCAGACGATAAGTACAACCGTTTCAGAGAGAAGAGCGGCCAATGTGACGATCTGGCTTTAAGTCGATTCGATAACAAATGCGAAAACGGATGGATTTCTAAGGTTTTTACTACATATGAACACTTTTCACATTCTCCCGTGCAACTCGGATGCTAGTCCTCCTTTCATGCAGAATTTTAAGGTACTAGCTCATGTCCAAGGCTCAAAGCCAGCTAAAAAGTCAATAATCGATACCTAAAACTTGAATTGTACTACTTCTTACTGGCTATTACATCGACTTAGAAGCTCCATCTGTGTTCTACTACGGTGCTTTTAGTGTCTCCGCATACCGCAGCACGCGACATAGCTTTGCAGACGATAAGTACAGCCGTTTCAGAGTGAAGAGCGGCCAATGTGACGATCTGGCTTTAAGTCGATTCGATCACAAATGACGAAAACGGACGGATGTCTCAGGTTTTTAATACATATGAACACTTTTCACATTCTCCCGTGCAACTGGGCTGCTAGTCCTCCTTTTATGCAGAATCTTAAAGTCCTGGCTCATGTCCAAGGCACCAAAGCCAGCTAAAAAGTCAATAATCGATACCTAAATCTTGAATTGGTCTACTTCTTACTGGCTATTACATCAACTTAGAAGCTTCATCTGTGTTCTACTATGCTGAATGTAGTGTCTCAGCATACCGCAGCATGCGACATAGCTTTGCAGACGATAAGTACACGCGTTTCAGAGAGAAGGGCGGCAAATACGACGATGTGGCTTTAAGTCGATTCGATAACAAATGACGAAAACGGACGAATTTCCCAGGTTTTTACTACATATGAACACTTTTCACATTCTCCCGTGCTACTCGGCTGCTAGTCCTCCTTTCATGCAGAATCTTAAGGTCATAGCTCATGTCCGAGGCACCAAAGCTAGCTAAAAAGTCAATACTCGATACCTAAAACTTGAATTGTACTACTTCTTACTGGCTATTACATCAACTTAGTAGCTCCATCTGTGTTCTTTTATGGTGATTTTAGTGTCTCCGCATACCGGAGCACGCGACATAGCTTTGCAGACGATAAGTACAACTTTTTCAGAGAGAAGAGCGGCCAATGTGACGATCTGGCTTTAAGTCGATTCGATAACAAATGACGAAAACGTACGGATTTCTCAGGTTTTTACTACATATGAACACTTTTCACATTCTCCCATGCAACTCGGCTGCTAGTCCTCCTTTCATTCAGAATCTTAAGGTCTTAGCTCATGTCCAAGGTACCAAAGCCAGCTAAAAAGTCAATAATGGGTACCTAAAACTTGAATTGTACTACTTCTTACTGGCTATTACATCAACTTAGAAGCTTCATCTGTGTTCTACTATGGTGCTTTTAGTGTCTCCGCATACCGCAGCACGCGACATAGCTTTGCAGACGATAAGTACAACCGTTTCCGAGAGCAGAGCGGCCAATGTGACGATCTGGCTTTAAGTCGATTCGATAACAAATGACGAAAACGGACGAATTTCTCAGGTTTTTACTACATATGAACACTTTTCACATTCTCCCATGCTACTCGGCTGCTAGTCCTCCTTTCATGCTGAATCTTAAGGTCCTAGCTCATGTCCAAGGCACCAAAGCTAGCTAAAAAGTCAATAATCGATACCTAAAACTTGAATTGTACTACTTCTTACTGGCTATTACATCAACGAAGAAGCTTCATCTGTGTTCTACTATGCTGCTGGTAGTGTCTCAGCATACCGCAGCATGCGACTTAGCTTTGCAGACGATAAGTACAACCGTTTCAGAGAAAAGAGCGACCAATGTGACGATCTGGCTTTAAGTCGATTCGATAACAAATGACGAAAACGGACGGATTTCTCAGGTATTTTTTTACATATGAACACTTTTCACATTCTCCCGTGCAACTCGGCTGCTAGTCCTCCTTACATGCAGAATCTTAAGGTCCTAGCTCATGTCGAAGGCACCAAAGCCAGCTAAAAAGTCAATAATCGATACCTAAAACTTGAATTGGATTACTTCTTACTGGCTATTACATCAACTTAGATGCTTCATCTGTGTTCTACTATGGTAATTTTAGTGTCTCCACATACCGCAGCACGCGACATAGCTTTGCAGACGATAAGTACAACCGTTTCAGAGAGAAGAGCGGCCAATGTGACGATCTGGCTTTAAGTCGATTCGATAACAAATGCGAAAACGGATGGATTTCTAAGGTTTTTACTACATATGAACACTTTTCACATTCTCCCGTGCAACTCGGATGCTAGTCCTCCTTTCATGCAGAATTTTAAGGTACTAGCTCATGTCCAAGGCTCAAAGCCAGCTAAAAAGTCAATAATCGATACCTAAAACTTGAATTGTACTACTTCTTACTGGCTATTACATCGACTTAGAAGCTCCATCTGTGTTCTACTACGGTGCTTTTAGTGTCTCCGCATACCGCAGCACGCGACATAGCTTTGCAGACGATAAGTACAGCCGTTTCAGAGTGAAGAGCGGCCAATGTGACGATCTGGCTTTAAGTCGATTCGATCACAAATGACGAAAACGGACGGATGTCTCAGGTTTTTAATACATATGAACACTTTTCACATTCTCCCGTGCAACTGGGCTGCTAGTCCTCCTTTTATGCAGAATCTTAAAGTCCTGGCTCATGTCCAAGGCACCAAAGCCAGCTAAAAAGTCAATAATCGATACCTAAATCTTGAATTGGTCTACTTCTTACTGGCTATTACATCAACTTAGAAGCTTCATCTGTGTTCTACTATGCTGAATGTAGTGTCTCAGCATACCGCAGCATGCGACATAGCTTTGCAGACGATAAGTACACGCGTTTCAGAGAGAAGGGCGGCAAATACGACGATGTGGCTTTAAGTCGATTCGATAACAAATGACGAAAACGGACGAATTTCCCAGGTTTTTACTACATATGAACACTTTTCACATTCTCCCGTGCTACTCGGCTGCTAGTCCTCCTTTCATGCAGAATCTTAAGGTCATAGCTCATGTCCGAGGCACCAAAGCTAGCTAAAAAGTCAATACTCGATACCTAAAACTTGAATTGTACTACTTCTTACTGGCTATTACATCAACTTAGTAGCTCCATCTGTGTTCTTTTATGGTGATTTTAGTGTCTCCGCATACCGGAGCACGCGACATAGCTTTGCAGACGATAAGTACAACTTTTTCAGAGAGAAGAGCGGCCAATGTGACGATCTGGCTTTAAGTCGATTCGATAACAAATGACGAAAACGGACGGATTTCTAAGGTTTTTACTACATATGAACACTTTTCACATTCTCCCGTGCAACTCGGCTGGTAGTAATCCTTTCATGCAGAATGTTAAGGTCCTAGCACATGTCCAAGGCACCAAAGCCAGCTAAAAAGTCAATAATCGATACCTAAAACTTGAATTGTACTACTTCTTCCTGGCTATTACATCAACTTAGAAGCTTCATCTGTGTTCTGCTACGGTGCTTTTAGTTTCTCCGCATACCGCAGCACGCGACATAGTTTTACAGACGATAAGTACAACCGTTTCAGAGAGAAGAGCGGCCAATGTGACGATCTGGCTTTAAGTCGATTCGATAACAAATGACGAAAACGTACGGATTTCTCAGGTTTTTACTACATATGAACACTTTTCACATTCTCCCGTGCAACTCGGCTGATAGTCCTCCTTCATGCAAAATCTTAATTTCCTAGCTCGTGTCCAAGGCATCAAAGAAGGGTAAATGTCATTAACCGATACCTAAAACTTTAATTGTACTACTTCTTACTGGCTATTACATCAACTTAGAAGCTTCATCTGTGTTCTACTATGGTGCTTTTCCTGTTTCCGCCTATGGCAACACGCGACATAGCTTTGCAGACGATAAGTACAACCGTTTCCGAGAGCAGAGCGGCCAATGTGACGATCTGGCATTAAGTCGATTCGATAACAAATGACGAAAACGGACGGATTTCTCAGGTTTTTACTACATATGAACACTTTTCACATTTTCCTCTGCAACTCGGCTGCTAGTCCTCCTTTCATGCAGAATCTTAAGGTCCTAGCTCATGTCCAAGGCACCAAAGCCAGCTAAAAAGTCAATAATCGATACCTAAAACTTGAATTGGACTACTTCTTACTGGCTATTACATCAACTTAGAAGCTTCATCTGTGTTCTACTATGCTGCTTGTAGTGTCTCAGCATACCGCAGCATGCGACATATCTTTGCAGACGATAAGTACAAGCGTTTCAGAGAGAAGAGCGACCAATGTGACGATCTGGCTTTCAGTCGATACGATAACAAATGACGAAAACGGACGGATTTCTCAGGTATTTTTTTACATATGAACACTTTTCACATTCTCCCGTGCAACTCGGCTGCTAGTCCTCCTTACATGCAGAATCTTAAGGTCCTAGCTCATGTCGAAGGCACCAAAGCCAGCTAAAAAGTCAATAATCGATACCTAAAACTTGAATTGGTCTACTTCTTACTGGCTACTACATCAACTTAGGAGCTTCATCTGTGTTCTACTATGGTGCTTTTCTGTTTCCGCCTACGGCAAAACGCGACATTGCTTTGCAGACGATAAGTGCAACCGTTTCCGAGAGCAGAGCGGCCAATGTGATGATCTGGCTTTAAGTCGATTCGATAACAAATGACGAAAACGGACGGATTACTCAGGTTTTTACTTCATATGAACACTTTTTACATTCTCCCCTGCAACTCGGCTGCTAGTCCTCCTTTCATGCAGAATCTTAAGGTCCGATCTCATGTCCAAGGCACCTAAGCCAGCTAAAAAGTCAATAATCGATAACTAAAACTTGAATTGTACTACTTCTTACTGGCTATTACATCAACTTAGAAGCTTCATCTGTGTTTTACTATGCTGCTTGTAGTGTCTCAGCATACCGCAGCATGCGACACAGCTTTGCAGACGATAAGTACAAGCGTTTCAGAGAGAAGAGCGGCCAATGTGACGATCTGGCTTTAAGTTAATTCGATAACAAATGACGAAAACGGACAAATTTCTCAGGTTTTTACTACATATGATCACTTTTCACATTCTCCCGTGCTACTCGGCTGCTAGTCCTCCTTTCATGCAGAATCTTAAGGTCCTAGCTCATGTCCAAGGCACCAAAGCTAGCTAAAACGTCAATAATCGATACATAATACTTGAATTGTAGTAATTCTTACTGGCTATTACATCAACTTAGAAGCTTCATCTGTGTTCTACTATGCTGCCTGTAGTGTCTCAGCATACCGCAGCATGCGACATAGCTTTGCAGGCGATAAGTACAAGCGTTTCAGAGAGAAGAGCGGCCAATAAGACGATGTGGCTTTAAGTCGATTCGATAACAAATGACGAAAACGGACGAATTTCCCAGGTTTTTACTACATATGAACACTTTTCACATTCTCCCGTGCTACTCGGCTGCTAGTCCTCCTTTCATGCAGAATCTTAAGGTCATAGCTCATGTCCAAGGCACCAAAGCTAGCTAAAAAGTCAATAATCGATACCTAAAACATGAATTGTACTACTTCTTACTGGCTATTACATCAACTTAGTAGCTCCATCTGTGTTCTACTATGGTGATTTTAGTGTCTCCGCATACCGCAGCACGCGACATAGCTTTGTAGACGATAAGTACAACCGTTTCAGAGAGAAGAGCGGCCAATGTGACGATCTGGCTTTAAGTCGATTCGATAACAAATGACGAAAACGGACGAATTTCTCAGGTTTTTACTACATATGAACACTTTTCACAGTCTCCCGTGCTACTCGGCTGCTAGTCCTCCTTTCATGCAGAATCTTAAGGTCCTAGCTCATGTCCAAGGCACCAAAGCCAGCTAAAAAGTCAATAATCGATACCTAAAACTTGAATTGGACTACTTCTTACTCGCTATTACATCAACTTAGAAGCTTCATCTGTGTTCTACTATGGTGCTTTTCCTGTTTCCGCCTACGGCAACAAGCGACATAGCTTTGCAGACGATAAGTACAACCGTTTCCGAGAGCAGAGCGGCCAATGTGACGATCTGGCTTTAAGTCGATTCGATAACAAATGACGAAAACGGACGGATTTCTCAGGTTTTTACTTCATATGAACACTTTTTACATTCTCCCCTGCAACTCGGCTGCTAGTCCTCCTTTCATGCAGAATCTTAAGGTCCTAGCTCATGTCCAAGGCACCAAAGCCAGCTAAAAAGTCAATAATCGATACCTAAAACTTGAATTGTACTACTTCTTCCTGGCTATTACATCAACTTAGAAGCTTCATCTGTGTTCTGCTACGGTGCTTTTAGTTTCTCCGCATACCGCAGCACGCGACATAGTTTTACAGACGATAAGTACAACCGTTTCAGAGAGAAGAGCGGCCAATGTGACGATCTGGCTTTAAGTCGATTCGATAACAAATGACGAAAACGTACGGATTTCTCAGGTTTTTACTACATATGAACACTTTTCACATTCTCCCGTGCAACTCGGCTGATAGTCCTCCTTCATGCAAAATCTTAATTTCCTAGCTCGTGTCCAAGGCATCAAAGAAGGGTAAATGTCATTAACCGATACCTAAAACTTTAATTGTACTACTTCTTACTGGCTATTACATCAACTTAGAAGCTTCATCTGTGTTCTACTATGGTGCTTTTCCTGTTTCCGCCTATGGCAACACGCGACATAGCTTTGCAGACGATAAGTACAACCGTTTCCGAGAGCAGAGCGGCCAATGTGACGATCTGGCATTAAGTCGATTCGATAACAAATGACGAAAACGGACGGATTTCTCAGGTTTTTACTACATATGAACACTTTTCACATTTTCCTCTGCAACTCGGCTGCTAGTCCTCCTTTCATGCAGAATCTTAAGGTCCTAGCTCATGTCCAAGGCACCAAAGCCAGCTAAAAAGTCAATAATCGATACCTAAAACTTGAATTGGACTACTTCTTACTGGCTATTACATCAACTTAGAAGCTTCATCTGTGTTCTACTATGCTGCTTGTAGTGTCTCAGCATACCGCAGCATGCGACATATCTTTGCAGACGATAAGTACAAGCGTTTCAGAGAGAAGAGCGACCAATGTGACGATCTGGCTTTAAGTCGATACGATAACAAATGACGAAAACGGACGGATTTCTCAGGTATTTTTTTACATATGAACACTTTTCACATTCTCCCGTGCAACTCGGCTGCTAGTCCTCCTTACATGCAGAATCTTAAGGTCCTAGCTCATGTCGAAGGCACCAAAGCCAGCTAAAAAGTCAATAATCGATACCTAAAACTTGAATTGGTCTACTTCTTACTGGCTACTACATCAACTTAGGAGCTTCATCTGTGTTCTACTATGGTGCTTTTCTGTTTCCGCCTACGGCAAAACGCGACATTGCTTTGCAGACGATAAGTGCAACCGTTTCCGAGAGCAGAGCGGCCAATGTGATGATCTGGCTTTAAGTCGATTCGATAACAAATGACGAAAACGGACGGATTACTCAGGTTTTTACTTCATATGAACACTTTTTACATTCTCCCCTGCAACTCGGCTGCTAGTCCTCCTTTCATGCAGAATCTTAAGGTCCGATCTCATGTCCAAGGCACCAAAGCCAGCTAAAAAGTCAATAATCGATAACTAAAACTTGAATTGTACTACTTCTTACTGGCTATTACATCAACTTAGAAGCTTCATCTGTGTTTTACTATGCTGCTTGTAGTGTCTCAGCATACCGCAGCATGCGACACAGCTTTGCAGACGATAAGTACAAGCGTTTCAGAGAGAAGAGCGGCCAATGTGACGATCTGGCTTTAAGTTAATTCGATAACAAATGACGAAAACGGACAAATTTCTCAGGTTTTTACTACATATGATCACTTTTCACATTCTCCCGTGCTACTCGGCTGCTAGTCCTCCTTTCATGCAGAATCTTAAGGTCCTAGCTCATGTCCAAGGCACCAAAGCTAGCTAAAACGTCAATAATCGATACATAAAACTTGAATTGTAGTAATTCTTACTGGCTATTACATCAACTTAGAAGCTTCATCTGTGTTCTACTATGCTGCCTGTAGTGTCTCAGCATACCGCAGCATGCGACATAGCTTTGCAGGCGATAAGTACAAGCGTTTCAGAGAGAAGAGCGGCCAATAAGACGATGTGGCTTTAAGTCGATTCGATAACAAATGACGAAAACGGACGAATTTCCCAGGTTTTTACTACATATGAACACTTTTCACATTCTCCCGTGCTACTCGGCTGCTAGTCCTCCTTTCATGCAGAATCTTAAGGTCATAGCTCATGTCCAAGGCACCAAAGCTAGCTAAAAAGTCAATAATCGATACCTAAAACATGAATTGTACTACTTCTTACTGGCTATTACATCAACTTAGTAGCTCCATCTGTGTTCTACTATGGTGATTTTAGTGTCTCCGCATACCGCAGCACGCGACATAGCTTTGTAGACGATAAGTACAACCGTTTCAGAGAGAAGAGCGGCCAATGTGACGATCTGGCTTTAAGTCGATTCGATAACAAATGACGAAAACGGACGAATTTCTCAGGTTTTTACTACATATGAACACTTTTCACAGTCTCCCGTGCTACTCGGCTGCTAGTCCTCCTTTCATGCAGAATCTTAAGGTCCTAGCTCATGTCCAAGGCACCAAAGCCAGCTAAAAAGTCAATAATCGATACCTAAAACTTGAATTGGACTACTTCTTACTCGCTATTACATCAACTTAGAAGCTTCATCTGTGTTCTACTATGGTGCTTTTCCTGTTTCCGCCTACGGCAACAAGCGACATAGCTTTGCAGACGATAAGTACAACCGTTTCCGAGAGCAGAGCGGCCAATGTGACGATCTGGCTTTAAGTCGATTCGATAACAAATGACGAAAACGGACGGATTTCTCAGGTTTTTACTTCATATGAACACTTTTTACATTCTCCCCTGCAACTCGGCTGCTAGTCCTCCTTTCATGCAGAATCTTAAGGTCCTAGCTCATGTCCAAGGCACCAAAGCCAGCTAAAAAGTCAATAATCGATACCTAAAACTTGAATTGTACTACTTCTTACTGGCTATTACATCAACTTAGGAGCTTCATCTGTGTTTTACTATGCTGCTTGTAGTGTCTCAGCATACTGCAGCATGCGACATAGCTTTGCAGACGATAAGTACAAGTGTTTCAGAGAGAAGAGCGGCCAATGTGACGATCTGGCTTTAAGTCGATTCGAAAACAAATGACGAAAACGGACGAATTTCTCAGGTTTTTACTATATATGATCACTTTTCACATTCTCTCGTGCTACTCGGCTGCTAGACCTCCTTGCATGCAGAATCTTAAGGTCCTAGCTCATGTCCAAGGCACCAAAGCTAGCTAAAAAGTCAATAATCGATACCTAAAACTTGAATTGTACTACTTCTTACTGGCTATTACATCAACTTAGAAGCTTCATCTGTGTTCTACTATGCTGCTTGTAGTGTTTCAGCATTCCGCAGCATGCGACATAGCTTTGCAGACGATAAGTACAAGCGTTTCAGAGAGAAGAGCGGCCAATAAGACGATGTGGCTTTAAGTCGATTCGATAACAAATGACGAAAACGGACGAATTTACCAGGTTTTTACTACATATGAACACTTTTCACATTCTCCCGTGCTACTCGGCTGCTAGTCCTCCTTTCATGCAGAATCTTAAGGTCCTAGCTCATGTCCAAGGCACCAAAGCCAGCTAAAAAGTTAATAATCGATACCTAAAACTTGAATTGGACTACTTCTTACTGGCTATTACATCAACTTAGAAGCTTCATCTGTGTTCTACTATCGTGCTTTTCCTGTTTCCGCCTACGGCAACACACGACATAGCTTTGCAGACGATAAGTACAACTTTTTCAGAGAGAAGAGCGGCCAATGTGACGATCTGGCTTTAAGTCGATTCGATAACAAATGACGAAAACGTACGGATTTCTCAGGTTTTTACTACATATGAACACTTTTCACATTCTCCCGTGCAACTCGGCTGCTAGTCCTCCTTTCATGCAGAATCTTAAGGTCCTAGCTCATGTCCAAGGTACCAAAGCCAGCTAAAAAGTCAATAATGGATACCTAAAACTTGAATTGTACTACTTCTTACTGGCTATTACATCAACTTAGAAGCTTCATCTGTGTTCTACTATGGTGCTTTTAGTGTCTCAGCATACCGCAGCACGCGACATAGCTTTGCAGACGATAAGTACAACCGTTTCAGAGAGAAGAGCGGCCAATGTGACGATCTGGCTTTAAGTCGATTCGATAACAAATGACGAAAACGGACGGATTTCTCAGGTTTTTACTTCATATGAACACTTTTTACATTCTCCCCTGCAACTCGGCTGCTAGTCCTCCTTTCATGCAGAATCTTAAGGTCCTAGCTCATGTCAAAGGCACCAAAGCCAGCTAAAAAGTCAATAATCGATACCTAAAACTTGAATTGTACTACTTCTTACTGGCTATTCAATCAACTTAGAAGCTTCATCTGTGTTTTACTACGCTGCTTGTAGTGTCTCAGCATACCGCAGCATGCGACATAGCTTTGCAGACGACAAGTACAAGTGTTTCAGAGAGAAGAGCGGCCAATGTGACGATCTGGCTTTAAGTCGATTCGATAACAAATGACGAAAACGGACGAATTTCTCAGGTTTTTACTATATATGATCACTTTTCACATTCTCCCGTGCTACTCGGCTGCTAGTCCTCCTTGCATGAAGAATCTTAAGGTCCTAGCTCATGTCCAAGGCACCAAAGCTAGCTAAAAAGTCAATAATCGATACCTAAAACTTGAATTGTACTACTTCTTACTGGCTATTACATCAACTTAGAAGCTTCATCTGTGTTCTACTATGCTGCTTGTAGTGTCTCAGCATACCGCAGCATGCGACATAGCTTTGCAGACGATAAGTACAACTTTTTCAGAGAGAAGAGCGGCCAATGTGACGATCTGGCTTTAAGTCGATTCGATAACAAATGACGAAAACGTACGGATTTCTCAGGTTTTTACTACATATGAACACTTTTCACATTCTCCCGTGCAACTCGGCTGCTAGTACTCCTTTCATGCAGAATCTTAAGGTCCTAGCTCATGTCCAAGGTACCAAAGCCAGCTAAAAAGTCAATAATCGATACCTAAAACTTGAATTGTACTACTTCTTACTGGCTATTACATCAACTTAGAAGCTTCATCTGTGTTCTACTATGGTGCTTTTAGTGTCTCAGCATACCGCAGCACGCGACATAGCTTTGCAGACGATAAGTACAACCGTTTCAGAGAGAAGAGCGGCCAATGTGACGATCTGGCTTTAAGTCGATTCGATAACAAATGACGAAAACGGACGGATTTCTCAGGTTTTTACTTCATATGAACACTTTTTACATTCTCCCCTGCAACTCGGCTGCTAGTCCTCCTTTCATGCAGAATCTTAAGGTCCTAGCTCATGTCCAAGGCACCAAAGCCAGCTAAAAAGTCAATAATCGATACCTAAAACTTGAATTGTACTACTTCTTACTGGCTATTACATCAACTTAGAAGCTTCATCTGTGTTTTACTATGCTGCTTGTAGTGTCTCAGCATACCGCAGCATGCGACATAGCTTTGCAGACGATAAGTACAAGTGTTTCAGAGAGAAGAGCGAACAATGTGACGATCTGGCTTTAAGTCGATTCGATAACAAATGACGAAAACGGACGAATTTCTCAGGTTTTTACTATATATGATCACTTTTCACATTCTCCCGTGCTACTCGGCTGCTAGTCCTCCTTGCATGCAGAATCTTAAGGTCCTAGCTCATGTCCAAGGCACCAAAGCTAGCTAAAAAGTCAATAATCGATACCTAAAACTTGAATTGTACTACTTCTTACTGGCTATTACATCAACTTAGAAGCTTCATCTGTGTTCTACTATGCTGCTTGTAGTGTCTCAGCATACCGCAGCATGCGACATAGCTTTGCAGACGATAAGTACAAGCGTTTCAGAGAGAAAAGCGGCCAATGTGACGATCTGGCTTTAAGTCGATTCGATAACAAATGTCGAAAACGTACGGATTTCTCAGGTTTTTACTACATATGAACACTTTTCACATTCTCCCGTGCAACTCGGCTGCTAGTCCTCCTTTCATGCAGAATCTTAAGGTCCTAGCTCATGTCCAAGGTACCAAAGCCAGCTAAAAAGTCAATAATGGATACCTAAAACTTGAATTGTACTACTTCTTACTGGCTATTACATCATCTTAGAAGCTTCATCTGTGTTCTACTATGGTGCTTTTAGTGTCTCCGCATACCGCAGCACGCGACATAGCTTTGCAGACGATAAGTACAACCGTTTCAGAGAGAAGAGCGGCCAATGTGACGATCTGGCTTTAAGTCGATTCGATAACAAATGACGAAAACGGACGGATTTCTCAGGTTTTTACTTCATATGAACACTTTTTACATTTTCCCCTGCAACTCGGCTGCTAGTCCTCCTTTCATGCAGAATCTTAAGTTCCTAGCTCATGTCCAAGGCACCAAAGCCAGCTAAAAAGTCAATAATCGATACCTAAAACTTGAATTGGACTACTTCTTACTGGCTATTACATCAACTTAGAAGCTTCATCTGTGTTTTACTATGCTGCTTGTAGTGTCTCAGCATACCACAGCATGCGACATAGCTTTGCAGACGATAAGTACAAGTGTTTCAGAGAGAAGAGCGGCCAATGTGACGATCTGGCTTTAAGTCGATTCGATAACAAATGACGAAAACGGACGAATTTCTCAGGTTTTTACTATATATGATCACTTTTCACATTCTCCCGTGCTACTCGGCTGCTAGTCCTCCTTGCATGCAGAATCTGAAGGTCCTAGCTCATGTCCAAGGCACCAAAGCTAGCTAAAAAGTCAATAATCGATACCTAAAACTTGAATTGTACTACTTCTTACTGGCTATTACATCAACTTAGAAGCTTCATCTGTGTTCTACTATGGTGCTTTTCCTGTTTCCGCCTACGGCAACACGCGACATAGCTTTGCGGACGATAAGTACAACTTTTTCAGAGAGAAAAGCGGCCAATGTGACGATCTGGCTTTAAGTCGATTCGATAACAAATGTCGAAAACGTACGGATTTCTCAGGTTTTTACTACATATGAACACTTTTCACATTCTCCCGTGCAACTCGGCTGCTAGTCCTCCTTTCATGCAGAATCTTAAGGTCTTAGCTCATGTCCAAGGTACCAAAGCCAGCTAAAAAGTCAATAATGGATACCTAAAACTTGAATTGTACTTCTTCTTACTGGCTATTACATCAACTTAGAAGCTTCATCTGTGTTCTACTATGGTGCGTTTAGTGTCTCCGCATACCGCAGCACGCGACATAGCTTTGCAGACGATAAGTACAACCGTTTCAGAGAGAAGAGCGGCCAATGTGACGATCTGGCTTTAAGTCGATTCGATAACAAATGACGAAAACGGACGGATTTCTCAGGTTTTTACTTCATATGAACACTTTTTACATTCTCCCCTGCAACTCGGCTGCTAGTCCTCCTTTCATGCAGAATCTTAAGGTCCTAGCTCATGTCCAAGGCACCAAAGCCAGCTAAAAAGTCAATAATCGATACCTAAAACTTGAATTGTACTACTTCTTACTGGCTATTACATCAACTTAGAAGCTTCATCTGTGTTTTACTATTCTGCTTGTAGTGTCTCAGCATACCGCAGCATGCGACATAGCTTTGCAGACGATAAGTACAAGTGTTTCAGAGAGAAGAGCGGCCAATGTGACGATCTGGCTTTAAGTCGATTCGATAACAAATGACGAAAACGGACGAATTTCTCAGGTTTTTACTATATATGATCACTTTTCACATTCTCCCCTGCTACTCGGCTGCTAGTCCTCCTTGCATGCAGAATCTTAAGGTCCTAGCTCATGTCCAAGGCACCAAAGCTAGCTAAAAAGTCAATAATCGATACCTAAAACTTGAATTGTACTACTTCTTACTGGCTATTACATCATCTTAGAAGCTTCATCTGTGTTCTACTATGCTGCTTGTAGTGTCTCAGCATACCGCAGCATGCGACATAGCTTTGCAGACGATAAGTACAAGCGTTTCAGAGAGAAGAGCGGCCAATAACACGATGTGGCTTTAAGTCGATTCGATAACAAATGACGAAAACGGACGAATTTCCCAGGTTTTTACTACATATGAACACTTTTCACATTCTCCCGTGCTACTCGGCTGCTAGTCCTCCTTTCATGCAGAATCTTAAGGTCCTAGCTCATGTCCAAGGCACCAAAGCCAGCTAAAAAGTCAATAATCGATACCTAAAACTTGAATTGGACTACTTCTTACTCGCTATTACATCAACTTAGAAGCTTCATCTGTGTTCTACTATGGTGCTTTTCCTGTTTCCGCCTACGGCAACACGCGACATAGCTTTGCAGACGATAAGTACAACTTTTTCAGAGAGAAAAGCGGCCAATGTGACGATCTGGCTTTAAGTCGATTCGATAACAAATGTCGAAAACGTACGGATTTCTCAGGTTTTTACTACATATGAACACTTTTCACATTCTCCCGTGCAACTCGGCTGCTAGTCCTCCTTTCATGCAGAATCTTAAGGTCTTAGCTCATGTCCAAGGTGCCAAAGCCAGCTAAAAAGTCAATAATGGATACCTAAAACTTGAATTGTACTACTTCTTACTGGCTATTACATCAACTTAGAAGCTTCATCTGTGTTCTACTATGGTGCTTTTAGTGTCTCCGCATACCGCAGCACGCGACATAGCTTTGCAGACGATAAGTACAACCGTTTCAGAGAGAAGAGCGGCCAATGTGACGATCTGGCTTTAAGTCGATTCGATAACAAATGACGAAAACGGACGGATTTCTAAGGTTTTTACTACATATGAACACTTTTCACATTCTCCCGTGCAACTCGGCTGGTAGTAATCCTTTCATGCAGAATGTTAAGGTCCTAGCTCATGTCCAAGGCACCAAAGCCAGCTAAAATGTCAATAATCGATACCTAAAACTTGAATTGTACTACTTCTTCCTGGCTATTACATCGACTTAGAAGCTTCATCTGTGTTCTGCTACGGTGCTTTTAGTTTCTCCGCATACCGCAGCACGCGACATAGTTTTACAGACGATAAGTACAACCGTTTCAGAGAGAAGAGCGGCCAATGTGACGATCTGGCTTTAAGTCGATTCGATAACAAATGACGAAAACGGACGGATTTCTTAGGTTTTTACTACATATGAACACTTTTCACATTCTCCCGTGCAACTCGGCTGATAGTCCTCCTTCATGCAAAATCTTAATTTCCTAGCTCGTGTCCAAGGCACCAAAGAAGGGTAAATGTCATTAACCGATACCTAAAACTTTAATTGTACTACTTCTTACTGGCTATTACATCAACTTAGAAGCTTCATCTGTGTTCTACTATGGTGCTTTTCCTGTTTCCGCCTATGGCAACACGCGACATAGCTTTGCAGACGATAAGTACAACCGTTTCCAAGAGCAGAGCGGCCAATGTGACGATCTGGCTTTAAGTCGATTCGATAACAAATGACGAAAACGGACGGATTTCTCAGGTTTTTACTACATATGAACACTTTTCACATTTTCCCCTGCAACTCGGCTGCTAGTCCTCCTTTCATGCAGAATCTTAAGGTCCTAGCTCATGTCCAAGGCACAAAAGCCAGCTAAAAAGTCAATAATCGATACCTAAAACTTGAATTGGACTACTTCTTACTGGCTATTACATCAACTTAGAAGCTTCATCTGTGTTCTACTATGCTGCTTGTAGTGTCTCAGCATACCGCAGCATGCGACATAGCTTTGCAGACGATAAGAACAACCGTTTCAGAGAGAAGAGCGACCAATGTGACGATCTGGCTTTAAGTCGATTCGATAACAAATGACGAAAACGGATGGATTTCTCAGGTATTTTTTTACATATGAACACTTTTCACATTCTCCCGTGCAACTCGGCTGCTAGTCCTCCTTACATGCAGAATCTTAAGGTCCTAGCTCATGTCGAAGGCACCAAAGCCAGCTAATAAGTCAATAATCGATACCTAAAACTTGAATTGTACTACTTCTTACTGGCTATTACATCAACTTAGATGCTTCATCTGTGTTCTACTATGGTAATTTTAGTGTCTCCACATACCGCAGCACGCGACATAGCTTTGCAGACGATAAGTACAACCGTTTCAGAGAGAAGAGCGGCCAATGTGACGATCTGGCTTTAAGTCGATTCGATAACAAATGACGAAAACGGATGGATTTCTAAGGTTTTCACTACATATGAACACTTTTCACATTCTCCCGTGCAACTCGGATGCTAGTCCTCCTTTCATGCAGAATTTTAAGGTACTAGCTCATGTCCAAGGCACCAAAGCCAGCTAAAAAGTCAATAATCGAGACCTAAAACTTGAATTGTACTACTTCTTACTGGCTATTACATCGACTTAGAAGCTCCATCTGTGTTCTACTATGGTGCTTTTAGTGTCTCCGCATACCGCAGCACGCGACATAGCTTTGCAGACGATAAGTACAGCCGTTTCAGAGAGAGAGCGGCCAATGTGACGATCTGGCTTTAAGTCGATTCGATCACAAATGACGAAAACGGACGGATGTCTCAGGTTTTTAATACATATGAACACTTTTTACATTCTCCCGTGCAACTGGGCTGCTAGTCCTCCTTTTATGCAGAATCTTAAAGTCCTAGCTCATGTCCAAGGCACCAAAGCCAGCTAAAAAGTCAATAATCGATACCTAAATCTCCAATTGGTCTACTCCTTACTGGCTATTACATCAAGTTAGAAGCTTCATCTGTGTTCTACTATGGTGCTTTTCTGTTTCCGCCTACGGCAAAACGCGACATTGCTTTGCAGACGATAAGTGCAACCGTTTCCGAGAGCAGAGCGGCCAATGTGATGATCTGGCTTTAAGTCGATTCGATAACAAATGACGAAAACGGACGGATTACTGAGGTTTTTACTACATATGATCACTTTTCACATTCTCCCGTGCTACTCGGCTGCTAGTCCTCCTTTCATGCAGAATCTTAAGGTCCTAGCTCATGTCCAAGGCACCAAAGCTAGCTAAAAAGTCAATAATCGATACCTAAAACTTGAATTGTACTAATTCTTACTGCCTATTACATCAACTTAGAAGCTTCATCTGTGTTCTACTATGCTGCCTGTAGTGTCTCAGCATACCGCAGCATGCGACATAGCTTTGCAGGCGATAAGTACACGCGTTTCAGAGAGAAGAGCGGCCAATAAGACGATGTGGCTTTAAGTCGATTCGATAACAAATGACGAAAACGGACGAATTTCCCAGTTTTTTACTACATATGAACACTTTTCACATTCTCCCGTGCTACTCGGCTGCTAGTCCTCCTTTCATGCAGAATCTTAAGGTCCTAGCTCATGTCCAAGGCACCAAAGCTAGCTAAAAAGTCAATAATCGATACCTAAAACATGAATTGAACTACTTCTTACTGGCTATTACATCAACTTAGTAGCTCCATCTGTGTTCTACTATGGTGATTTTAGTGTCTCCGCATACCGCAGCACGCGACATAGCTTTGTAGACTATAAGTACAACCGTTTCAGAGAGAAGAGCGGCCAATGTGACGATCTGGCTTTAAGTCGATTCGATAACAAATGACGAAAACGGACGAATTTCTCAGGTTATTACTACATATGAACACTTTTCACATTCTCCCGTGCTACTCGGCTGCTAGTCCTCCTTTCATGCAGAATCTTAAGGTCCTAGCTCATGTCCAAGGCACCAAAGCCAGCTAAAAAGTCAATAATCGATACCTAAAACTTGAATTGGACTACTTCTTACTCGCTATTACATCAACTTAGAAGCTTCATCTGTGTTCTACTATGGTGCTTTTCCTGTTTCCGCCTACGGCAACACGCGACATAGCTTTGCAGACGATAAGTACAACCGTTTCCGAGAGCAGAGCGGCCAATGTGACGATCTGGCTTTAAGTCGATTCGATAACAAATGACGAAAACGGACAGATTTCTCAGGTTTTTACTACATATGAACACTTTTCACATTTTCCCCTGCAACTCGGCTGATACTCCTCCTTTCATGCAGAATCTTAAGGACCTAGCTCATGTCCAAGGCACCAAAGCCAGCTAAAAAGTCAATAATCGATACCTAAAACTTGAATTGTACTACTTCTTACTGGCTATTACATCAACTTAGAAGCTTGGTCTGTGTTCTACTATGGTGATTTTAGTGTCTCCGCATACCGCAGCACGCGACATAGCTTTGCAGACGATAAGTACAAGCGTTTCGGAGATAAGAGCGGCCAATGTGACTATCTGGCTTTAAGACGATTCGATAACAAATGACGAAAATGGACGGATGTCTCAGGTTTTTACTGCATATGAACATTTTTCACATTCTCCCGTGCAACTCGGCTGCTAGTCCTCCTTACATGCAGAATCTTAAGGTCCTAGCTCATGTCGAAGGCACCAAAGCCAGTTAAAAAGTCAATAATTGATACCTAAAACTTGAATTGTACTACTTCTTACTGGCTATTACATCAGCTTAGAAGCTTCATCTGTGTTCTACTATTTTGCTTTTAGTGTCTCCACATACCGCAGCACGTGACATAGCTTTGTAGACGATAAGTACAACCGTTTCAGAGAGAAGAGCGGCCAATGTGACGATCTGACTTAAAGTCGATTCGATAACAAATGACGAAAACAGACGGATTTCTCAGGTTTTTACTACATATGAACACTTTTCACATTCTCCCGTGCAACTTGGCTGCTAGTCCTCCTTTCATGCAGAATCGTAAGGTCCTAGCTCATGTCCAAGGCACCAAAGCCAGCTAAAAAGTCAATAATCGATACCTAAAACTTGAATTCTACTACTTCTTACTGGCTATTACATCAACTTAGAAGCTTCATCTGTGTTCTACTATAGTGCTTTTAGTGTCTCCACATACCGCAGCACGCGACATAGCTTTGCAGACGATAAGTACAACCGCTTCAGAGAGAAGAGCGGCCAATGTGACGATCTGGCTTTAAGTCGATTCGATAACAAATGATGAAAACGGACGGATGTCTCAGGTTTTTAATACATATGAACACTTTTCACATTCTCCCGTGCAACTGGGCTGCTAGTCCTCCTTTTATGCAGAATCTTAAAGTCCTAGCTCATGTCCAAAGCACCAAAGCCAGCTAAAAAGTCAATAATCGATACCTAAATCTCCAATTGGTCTACTTCTTACTGGCCATTACATCAACTTAGAAGCTTCATCTGTGTTCTACTATGGTGCTTTTCTGTTTCCGCCTACGGCAACACGCGGCATAGCTTTGCAGACGATAAGTACAACCGTTTCTGAGAGCAGAGCGGCCAATGTGACGATCTGGCTTTAAGTCGATTCGATAACAAATGACGAAAACGGACGGATTACTCAGGTCTTTACTTCATATGAACACTTTTTACATTCTCCCCTGCAACTCGGCTGCTAGTCCTCCTTTCATGCAGAATCTTAAGGTCCTAGCTCATGTCCAAGGCACCAAAGCCAGCTAAAAAGTCAATAATCGATACCTAAAACTTGAATTGTACTACTTCTTACTGGCTATTACGTCAACATAGAAGCCTCATCTGTGTTCTACTATGCTGCTTGTAGTCTCTCAGCATACCGCAGTATGCGACATAGCTTTGCAGACGATAAGTACAAGCGTTTCAGAGAAGAGCGGCCAATGTGACGATCTGGCTTTAAGTCGATTCGATAACAAATGACGAAAACGGCCGAATTTCCAAGGATTTTACTACGTATGAACACTTTTCACATTCTCCCGTGTTACTCGGCTGCTAGTCCTCCTTTCATGCAGAATCTTAAGGTCCTAGCTCATGTCCAAGGCACCAATGCTAGCTAAAAAGTCAATAATCGATACCTAAAACTTGAATTGTACTACTTCTTACTGGCTATTACATCAACTTAGAAGCTCCATCTGTGTTCTACTATGGTGATTTTAGTGTCTCCGCATACCGCAGCACGCGACATAGCTTTGTAGACGATAAGTACAACCGTTTCAGAGAGAAGAGCGGCCAAAGTGACGATCTGGCTTAAAGTCGATTCGATAACAAATGACGAAAACGGACGGATTTCTCAGGTTTTTACTACATATGAACACATTTCACATTCTCCCGTGCAACTCGGCTGCTAGTCCTCCTTTCATGCAGAATCTTAAGGTCCTAGCTCATGTCCAAGGCACCAAAGCCAGCTAAAAAGTCAATAATCGATACCTAAAACTTGAATTGGACTACTTCTTACTCGCTATTACATCAACTTAGAAGCTTCATCTGTGTTCTACTATGGTGCTTTTCCTGTTTCCGCCTACGGCAACACGTGACATAGCTTTGCAGACGATAAGTACAACCGTTTCAGAGAGAAGAGCGGCCAATGTGACGATCTGGCTTTAAGTCGATTCGATAACAAATGACGAAAACAGACGGATTTCTCAGGTTTTTTCTACATATGAACACTTTTCACATTTTCCCCTGCAACTCGGCTGCTAGTCCTCCTTTCATGCAGAATCTTAAGGTCCTAGCTCATGTCCAAGGCACCAAAGCCAGCTAAAAAGTCAATAATCGATACCTAAAACATGATTTGTACTACTTCTTACTGGCTATTACATCAACTTAGAAGCTTCATCTGTGATCTCATATGGTGCTTTTAGTGTCTCCACATACCGCAGCACGCGACATAGCTTTGCAGACGATAAGTACAACCGTTTCAGAGAGAAGAGCGGCCAATGTGACGATCTGGCTTTAAGTCGATTCGTTAACAAATGACGATGTCGAACGGATCTCTAAGGTTTTTACTACTTATGAACACTTTTCACATTCTCCCGTGCAACTCGACTGCTAGTCCTCCTTTCATGCAGAATCTTAAGATACTAGCTCATGTCCTAGGCACCAAAGCCAGCTAAAAAGTCAATAATCGATACCTAAAACTAGAATTGTACTACTTCTTACTGGCTATTACATCAACTTAGAAGCTTCATCTGTGTTCTACTATGGTGCTTTTCTGTTTCCGCCTACAGCAACAAGCGACATAGCTTTGCAGACGATAAGTACAACCGTTTCCGAGAGCAGAGCGGCCAATGTGACGATCTGGCTTTAAGTCGATTCCATAACAAATGACGAAAACGGACGGATTTCTCAGGTTTTAACTTCATATGAACACTTTTTACATTCTCCCCTGCAACTCGGCTGCTAGTCCACCTTTCATGCAGAATCTTAAGGTCCTAGCACATGTCCAAGGCACCAAAGCCAGCTAAAAAGTCAATAATCGATACCTAAAACTTGAATTGTACTACTTCTTACTGGCTATTACATCAACTTAGAAGCTTCTTCTGTGTTCTATTACGGTGCTTTTAGTTTCTCCGCATACCGCAGCACGCGACATAGTTTTGCAGACGATAAGTACAACCGTTTCAGAGAGAAGAGCGGCCAATGTGACGATCTGGCTTTAAGTCGATTCGATAACAAATGACGAAAATGGACGGATTTCTCAGGTTTTTACTACATATGAACACTTTTCACGTACTCCCGTGCAACGCGGCCGCTAGTCCTCGTTTCATGCAGAATCTTAAGGTCCTAGCTCATGTCCAAGGCACCAAAGCCAGCTAAAAGGTGAATATTCAATACCTAAAACTTGAATTGGATTACTGCTTACTGGCTATTACATCAACTTAGATGCTTCGTCTGTGTTCTACTATGGTGCTTTTAGTGTGTCCGCATACCGCAGGACGCGACATAGCTTTGCAGACGATAAGTACAACCGTTTCAGAGAGAAGAGCGGCCAATGTGACGATCTGGCTTTAAGTCGATTCGATAACAAATGACGAATACGGGCGGATTTCTCAGGTTTTTACTACATATGAACACTTTTCACATTCTCCCGTGCAACTCGGCTGCTAGTCCACCCTCATGCAAAATCTTAAGTTCCTAGCTCGTGTCCAAGGCACCAAAGAAGGGTAAAAAGTCAATAACCGATTACTAAAACTTTAATTGTACTACTTCTTATTGGCTATTACATCAACTTAGAAGCTTCATCTGTGTTCTACTATGGTCCTTTTCTGTTTCCGCCTACAGCAACAAGCGACATAGCTTTGCTGACGATAAGTACAACCGTTTCCGAGAGCAGAGCGGCCAATGTGACGATCTGGCTTTAAGTCGATTCGATAACAAATGACGAAAACGGACGGATTTCTCAGGTTTTTACTTCATATGAACACTTTTTACATTCTCCCCTGCAACTCGGCTGCTAGTCCTCCTTTCATGCAGAATCTTAAGGTCCTAGCTCATGTCCAAGGCACCAAAGCCAGCTAAAAAGTCAATAATCGATACCTAAAACTTGAATTGTACTACTTCTTACTGGCTATTACATCAACTTAGAAGCTTCATCTGTGTTCTACTATGGTGATTTTAGTGTTTCCGCATACCGCAGCAAGCGACATAGCTTTGCAGACGATAAGTACAAGCGTTTCAGAGAGAAGAGCGGCCAATGTGACGATCTGGCTTTAAGTCGATTCGATAACAAATGACGAAAACGGACCGATTTCTCAGGTTTTTACTACATATGAACACTTTTCACATTCTCCCTTGCAACTCGGCTGCTAGGCCTCCTTTCATGCAGAATCTTAAGGTCCTAGCTCATGTCCAAGGCAACAAAGCCAGCTAAAAAGTCAATAATCAATACCTAAAACTTGAATTGTACTACTTCTTCCTGGCTATTACATCAACTTAGAAGCTTCATCTGTGTTCTACTACGGTGCTTTTAGTTTCTCCGCATACCGCAGCACGCGACATAGTTTTGCAGACGATAAGTACAACCGTTTCAGAGAGAAGAGCGGCCATTGTGACGATCTGGCTTTAGGTCGATTCGATAACAAATGACGAAAACGGACGGATTTCTCAGGTTTTTACTACATATGAACACTTTTACATTCTCCCGTGCAACTCGGCTGCTAGTCCTCCTTTCATGCAGAATCATAAGGTCCTAGCTCATGTCCAAGGCACCAAAGCTAGCTAAATGTCAATAATCGATACCTAAAACTTGAATTGTACTACTTCTTACTGGCTATTACATCAACTTTTAAGCTTCATCTGTGTTCTACTATGGTGCTTTTAGTGTCTCCGCATACCGCAGCACGCGACATAGCTTTGCAATCGATAAGTACAACCGTTTCAGAGTGAAGAGCGGCTAATGTGACGATCTGGCATTAAGACGATACGATAACAAATGACGAAAACGGACGGATTTCTCGGGTTTTTACTACATATGAACACTTTTCATATTCTCCCATGCAAATCGGCTGCTAGTCCTCCTTTCATGCAGAATGTTAAGGTCCTAGCTCATGTCCAAGTCACCAAAGCCAGCTAAAAAGTCAATAGTCGATACCTAAAACTTGAATTGTACTACTTCTTCCTGGCTATTACGTCAAATTAGAAGCTTCATCTGTGTTCTACTATGGTGCTTTTATTGTCTCCGCATACCGCAGCATGCGCCATAGCTTTGCAGACGATAAGTACAAACGTTTCAGAGAGAAGAGCGGCCAATGTGACGATCTGGCTTTAAGTCGATTCGATAACAAATGACGAAAACGGACGAATTTCTTAGGTTTTTACTACATATGAACACTTTTCACATTCTCCCGTGCTACTCGGCTGCTAGTCCTCCTTTCATGCAGAATCTTAAGGTCCTAGCTCATGTCCAAGGCACCAAAGCCAGCTAAAAAGTCAATAATCAATACCTAAAACTTGAATTGTACTACTTCTTACTGGCTATTACATCAACTTAGAAGCTTCATCTATGTTCTACTATGCTGCTTGTAGTGTCTCAGCATACCGCAGCATGCGACATAGTTTTGCAGACGATAAGTACAAGCGTTTCAGAGAGAAGAGCGGCCAATGTGACGATCTGGCTTTAAGTCGATTCGAAAACAAATGACAAAAACGGACGAATTTCTCAGGTTTTTACTACTTATGAACACTTTTCACATTCTCCCGTGCAACTCGGCTGCTAGTCCTCCTTTCATGCAGAATCTTAAGGTCCTAGCTCATGTCCAAGGCACCAAAGCTAGCTAAAAAGTCAATAATCGATACCTAAAACTTGAATTGTACTACTTCTTACTGGCTATTACATCAACTTAGAAGCTTCATCTGTGTTCTACTATGGTGTTTTTAGTGCCTCCGCATACCGCAGCACGCGACATGGCTTTGCAGACGATAAGTACAACTTTTTCAGAGAGAAGAGCGGCCAATGTGACGATCTGGCTTTAAGTCGATTCGATAACAAATGACGAAAACGGACGGATGTCTCAGGTTTTTACCACATATGAACACTTTTCACATTCTCCCGTGCAACTCGGCTGATAGTCCTCCTTCATGCAAAATCTTAATTTCCTAGAACGTGTCCAAGGCACCAAAGAAGGGTAAAAAGTCATTAACTGATACCTAAAACTTTAATTGTACTACTTCTTACTCGCTATTACATCAACTTAGAAGCTTCATCTGGGTTCTACTATGGTGCTTTTAGTGTGTCCGCATTCCGCAGCACGCAACATAGCTTTGCAGACGATAAGTACAACTTTTTCAGAGAGAAGAGCGGCCAATGTGACGATCTGGCTTTAAGTCGAGTCGGTAACAAATGACGAAAATGGACGGATATCTCAGGTTTTTACTACATATGAACACTTTTCACATTCTCCCGTGCAACTCGGCTGCTAGCACTCCTTTCATGCAGAATATTAAGGTCCTAGCTCATGTCCAAGGCACCAAAGCCAGCTAAAAATTCAATATTCAATACCAAAAACTTGAATTGTACTACTTCTTACTGGCTATTACATCAACTTAGAAGCTTGATCTGTGTTCTACTATGGTACTTTTAGTGTCTCAGCATACCGCAGCACGCGACATAGCTTTGCAGACGATAAGTACATCCGTTTCAGAGAGAAGAGCGGCCAATGTGACGATCTGGCTTTAAGTCGATTCGATAACAAATGACGAAAACGGACGGATTTCTCAGGTTTTTACTACATATGAACACTTTTCACATTCTCCCGTGCAACTCGGCTGCTAGTCCTCCTTTCATGCAGAATCATAAGGTCCTAGCTCATGTCCAAGGCACCAAAGCCAGCTAAAAAGTCAATAATCGATACCTAAAACTTGAATTGTACTACTTCTTACTGGCTATTACATCAACTTAGAAGTTTCATCTGTGTTCTACTATGGTGCTTTTAGTGTCTCCGCATACCGCAGCACGCGACATAGCTTTGCAATCGATAAGTACAACCGTTTCAGAGAGAAGAGCGGCTAATTTGACGATCTGGCTTTAAGTCGATTCGATAACAAATGACGAAAACGGACGGATTTCTCGGGTTTTTACTACATATGAACACTTTTCACATTCTCCCATGCAAATCGGCTGCTAGTCCTCCTTTCATACAGAATGTTAAGGTCCTAGCTTTTGTCCAAGGCACCAAAGCCAGCTAAAAAGTCAATAACCGACACCTAAAACTTGAATTGTACTACTTCTTCCTGGCTATTACGTCAACTTAGAAGCTTCATCTGTGTTCTACTATGGTGCTTTTAGTGTTTCCGCATACAGCAGCACGCGACATAGCTTTGCAGACGATAAGTACAACCGTTTCAGAGAGAAGAGCGGCCAATGTGACGATCTGGCTTTAAGTCGATTCGATAACAAATGACGAAAACGGACGAATTTCTTAGGTTTTTACTACATATAAAAACTTTTCACATTCTCCCGTGCAACTCGGCTGCTAGTCCTCCTTTCATGCAGATTCTTAAGGTCCTAGCTCATGTCCAAGGCACCAAAGCCAGCTAAAAAGTCAATAATCGATACCTAAATCTTGAATTGGACTACTTCTTACTGGCTATTACATCAACTTAGAAGTTTAATCTGTGTTCTACTATGGTGCTTTTCCTGTTTCCGCCTACGGCAACACGCGACATAGCTTTGCAGACGATAAGTACAACAGTTTCAGAGAGAAGAGCGGCCAATGTGACGATCTGGCTTTAAGTCGATTCGATAACAAATGACGAAAACGGACGGATTTCTCAGGTTTTTACTACATATGAACACTTTTCACATTCTCCCGTGCAACTCGGCTGCTAGTCCTCCTTTATTGCAGAATCTTAAGGTCCTAGCTCATGTCCAAGGCACCAAAGCCAGCTAAAAAGTCAACAACCGATACCTAAAACTTGAATTGTACTACTTCTTACTGGCTATTACATCATCTTAGAAGCTTCATCTGTGTTCTACCATGGTGCTTTTAGCGTCTCCGAATACCGCAGTACGCGACATAGCTTTGCAGACGATAAGTACAACCGTTTGAGAGAGAAGAGCGGCCAATGTGACGATCTGGCTTTATGTGGATTCGATAATAAATGACGAAAACGGACGTATTTCTCATGTTTTTACTACATATGAACACTTTTCACATTCTCCCGTGGAACTCGGCTGCTAGTCCACCTTTCATGCAGAATCTTAAGGTCCCAGCTCATGTCCAAGGCACAAAAGCCAGCTAAAAGGTCAATATTCAATACCTAATACTTGTATTGTACTACTTCTTACTGGCTATTACATCAACTTAGAAGCTTGATCTGTGTTCTACTATAGTGCTTTTAGTGTCTCAGCATACCGCAGCACGCGACATAGCTTTGCAGACGATAAGTACAACCGTTTCAGAGAGAAAAGCGGCCAATGTGTCGATCTGGCTTTAAGTCGATTCGATAACAAATGACGAAAACGGACGGATTTCTCAGGTTTTTACTACATATGAACACTTTTCACATACCCCCGTGCAACTGAGCTGCTAGTCCTCCTTTCATGCAGAATCTTAAGGTCCTAGCTCATGTCCAAGGCACCAAAGCCAGCTAAAAAGTCAATAATCGATACCTAAAACGCGAATTGTACTACTTCTTACTGGATATTGCATCAACTTAGAAGCTTGATCTGTGTTCTACTGTTGTGATTTTAGTGTCTCCGCATACCGCAGCACGTGACATAGCTTTGCAGACGATAAGTACAACCGTTTCAGAGAGAACAGCGGCCAATACGACGATCTGGCTTTAAGTCGATTCGATAACAAATGACGAAAACGGACGGATTTCTCAGGTTTTTACTATATATGAACACTTTACACATTCTCCCGGCAACTCGGCTGCTAGTCCTCCTTCATGCAAAATCTTAAGTTCCTAGATCGTGTCCAAGGCACCAAAGAAGGATGTTGTTGTTGTTGTTGTTGTCTTCAGTCCTGAGACTGGTTTGATGCAGCTCTCCATGCTACTCTATCCTGTGCAAGCTGCTTCATCTCCCAGTACCTACTGCAACCTACATCCTTCTGAATCTGCTTAGTGTACTCATCTCTCGGTCTCCCTCTACGATTTTTACCCTCCACGCTGCCCTCCAATGCTAAATTTGTGATCCCTTGATGCCTCAAAACATGTCCTACCAACCGATCCCTTCTTCTAGTCAAGTTGTGCCACAAACTTCTCTTCTCCCCAATCCTATTCAATACCTCCTCATTAGTTACGTGATCTATCCACCTTATCTTCAGTATTCTTCTGTAGCACCACATTTCGAAAGCTTCTATTCTCTTCTTGTCCAAACTAGTTATCGTCCATGTTTCACTTCCATACATGGCTACACTCCAAACAAATACTTTCAGAAACGACTTCCTGATACATAGATCTATATTCGATGTTAACAAATTTCTCTTCTTCAGAAACGCTTTCCTTGCCATTGCCAGTCTACATTTTATATCCTCTCTACTTCGACCATCATCAGTTATTTTACTTCCTAAATAGCAAAACTCCTTTACTACTTTAAGTGTCTCATTTCCTAATCTAATTCCCTCAGCATCACCCGATTTAATTTGACTACATTCCATTATCCTCGTTTTGCTTTTGTTAATGTTCATCTTATATCCTCCTTTCAAGACACTGTCCATTCCGTTCAACTGCTCTTCCAAGTCCTTTGCCGTCTCTGACAGAATTACAATGTCATCGGCGAACCTCAAAGTTTTTACTTCGTCTCCATGAATTTTAATACCTACTCCAAATTTTTCTTTTGTTTCCTTTACTGCTTGCTCAATATACAGATTGAATAACATCGGGGAGAGGCTACAACCCTGTCTCACTCCTTTCCCAACCACTGCTTCCCTTTCATGCCCCTCGACTCTTATTACTGCCATCTGGTTTCTGTACAAATTATAAATAGCCTTTCGCTCCCTGTATTTTACCCCTGCCACCTTTAGAATTTGAAAAAGAGTATTCCAGTCAACATTGTCAAAAGCTTTCTCTAAGTCTACAAATGCTAGAAACGTAGGTTTGCCTTTTCTTAATCTTTCTTCTAAAATAAGTCGTAAGGTCAGTATTGCCTCACGTGTTCCAACATTTCGACGGAATCCAAACTGATCCTCCCCGAGGTCTGCATCTACCAGTTTTTCCATTCGTCTGTAAACAATTCGCGTTAGTATTTTGCAGACGTGGCTTATTAAACTGATAGTTCGGTAATTTCCACATCTGTCAGCACCTGCTTTCTTTGGGATTGGAATTATTATATTCTTCTTGAAGTCTGAGGGTATTTCGCCTGTCTCATACATCTTGCTCACCAGCTGGTAGAGTTTTGTCATGACTGGCTCTCCCAAGGCCGTCAGTAGTTCTAATGGAATGTTGTCTACTCCGGGGGCCTTGTTTCGACTCAGGTCTTTCAGTGCTCTGTCAAACTCTTCACGCAGTATCGTATCTCCCATTTCTTCTTCATCTACATCCTCTTCTATTTCCATAATATTGTCCTCAAGTACATCGCCCTTGTATAAACCTTCTATATACTCCTTCCACCTTTCTACCTTCCCTTCTTTGCTTAGAACTGGGCTGCCATCTGAGCTCTTGATATTCATACACGTGGTTCTCTTCTCTCCAAAGGTCTCTTTAATTTTCCTGTAGGCAGTATCTATCTTACCCCTAGTGAGATAAGCTTCTACATCCTTACATTTGTCCTCTAGCCATCCCTGTTTAGCCATTTTGCACTTCCTGTCGATCTCATTTTTGAGACGTCTGTATTCCTTTTTGCCTGCTTCATTTACTGCATTTTTATATTTTCTCCTTTCATCAATTAAATTCAATATTTCTTCTGTTACCCAAGGATTTCTAGCAGCCCTCGTCTTTGTACCTACTTTATCCTCTGCTGCCTTCACTACTACATCCCTCAGAGCTACCCATTCTTCTTCTACTGTATTTCTTTCCCCTATTCCTGTCAATTGTTCCCTTATGCTCTCTCTGAAACTCTGTACAACCTCTGGTTCTTTCAGTTTATCCAGGTCCCATCTCCTTAATTTCCCACATTTTTGCAGTTTCTTCAGTTTTAATCTACAGGTCATAACCAATAGATTGTGGTCAGAGTCCACATCTGCCCCTGGAAATGTCTTACAGCTTAAAACCTGGTTCCTAAATCTCTGTCTTACCATTATATAATCTATCTGATACCTTTTAGTATCTCCAGGGTTCTTCCACGTATACAACCTTCTTTCATGATTCTTAAACCAAGTGTTAGCTATGATTAAGTTGTGCTCTGTGCAAAATTCTACTAGGCGGCTTCCTCTTTCATTTCTTAGCCCCAATCCATATTCACCTACTATATTTCCTTCTCTCCCTTTTCCTACTAAAAAGTCAATAACCGATACCTAAAACTTTTAATTGTACTACTTCTTACTGGCTATTACATCAACTTAGAAGCTTCATCTGTGTTCTACTATGGTGCTTTTAGTGTCTCTGCATATCGCAGCACGCGACATAGCTTTGTAGACGATAAGTACAACCGTTTCAGAGAGAAGAGCGGCCAATGTGACGATCTTGCTTTAAGTAGATTCGATAACAAATGACGAAAACGGACGAATTTTTAGGTTTTTACTACATATGAAAACTTTTCACATCCTCCCGTGCAACTCGGCTGCTAGTCCTCCTTTCATGCAGAATCTTAAGGTCCTAGCTCATGTCCAAGGCACCAAAGCCAGCTAAAAAGTCAATAATCGATACCTAAATCTTGAATTGGACTACTTCTTACTGGCTATTACATCAACTTAGAAGCTTCACCTGTGTTCTACTATGGTGCTTCTCCTGTTTCCGCCTAAGGCAACACGCGTCATAGCTTTGCAGACGATAAGTACAACCGTTTCAGAGAGAAGACCGGCCAATGTGACGATCTGGCTTTAAGTCGGTTCGATAACAAATGACGAAAACGGACGGATTTCTCAGGTTTTTACTACATATGAACACGTTTCACATTCTCCCGTGCAACTCGGCTGCTAGTCCTCCTTTCATGCAGAATCTTAAGGTCCTAGCTCATGTCCAAGGCACCAAAGCCAGCTAAAAAGTCAATAATCGATACCTAAAACTTGAATTGTACTACTTCTTACTGGCTATTACATCAACTTAGAAGCTTCATCTGTGTTCTACTATTGTGCTTTTAGTGTCTCCGCATACCGCAGCACGCGACATAGCGTTGCAGACGATAAGTACAACCGTTTCAGAGAGAAGAGCGGCCAATGTGACGATCTGGCTTTAAGTCGATTCGATAACAAATGACGAAAACGGACGGATTTCTCAGGTTTTTACTACATATGAACACTTTTCACATTTTCCCGTGCAACTCGGCTGCTAGTCCTCCTTCATGCGAAATCTTAAGTTACTAGCTCGTGTCCAAGGCACCAAAGAAGTGTAAAAAGTCAATAACCGATACATAAAACTTGAATTTTACTTTTTCTTACTGGCAATTACATCAACTTAGAAGCTTCATCTGTGTTCTACTATGGTGCTTTTACTGTGTCCGCATACCGCAGCACGCGACATAGCTTTGCAGACGATAAGTACAACCGTTTCAGACAGAAGAGCGGCCAATGTGACGATCTGGCTTTAAGTCGATTCGATAACAAATGACGAAAACGGACGGATGTCTCAGGTTTTTACTGCATATGAACACTTTTCACTTTCTCCCGTGCAACTCGGCTGCTAGTCCTCCTTTAATGCAGAATTTTAAGGTCATAGCTCATGTCAAAGGCACCAAAGCCAGCTAAAAAGTCAATAATCGATACCTAAAACTTGAATAGGATTACTTCTTACTGGCTATTACATCAACTTAGATGCTTCATCAGTGTTCTACTATGGTGATTTTAGTGTCTCCGCATACCGCAGCACGCGACATAGCTTTGCAGACGATAAGTGCAACCGTTTCAGAGAGAAGAGCAGCCAATGTGACGATCTGGCTTTAAGTCGATTCGATAACAAATGACGAAAACGGACGGATTTCTAAGGTTTTTACTACATTTGAACAATTTTCGCATTCTCCCGTGCATCTCGGCTGCTAGTCCTCCTTTCATGCAGAATGTTAAGGTCCTATCTCATGTCCAAGGCACCAAAGCCAGCTAAAAAGTCAATAATCGATACCTAAAACTTGAATTTTACTACTTCTTACTGGGTATTACATCAACTTAGAAGCTTAATGGGTGTTCTACTATGTTGCTTTTAGTGTCTCCGCATACCGCATCATGCGACATAGCTTTGCAGACGATAAGTACAACCGTTTCAGAGAGAAGAGCGGCCAATGTGACGATCTGGCTTTAAGTCGATTCGATAACAAATGACGAAAACGGACGGATTTCTCAGGTTTTTACTACATTTGAACACTTTTCACATTCCCCCATGCAACTCGGCTGCTAGTCCTCCTTTCATGCAGAATCTTAAGGTCCTAGCTCATGTCCAAGGCACCAAAGCCAGCTAAAAGTTCCATATTCAATACCTAAAACTTGAATTGTACTACTTCTTACTGGCTATTACATCAACTTAGAAGCTTCATCTGTGTTCTATTATGGTGCTTTTAGTGTCTCAGCATACCGCAGCACGCGACATAGCTTTGCAGACGATAAGTACAACCGTTTCAGAGAGAAGAGCGGCCAATGTGTCGATCTGGCTTTAAGTCGATTCGATAACAAATGACGAAAACGGACGGATGTCTCAGGTTTTTACTACATATGAACACGTTTCACATTCTCCCGTGCAACTCGGCTGCTAGTCCTCCTTTCATGCAGAATCTTAAGGTCCTAGCTCATGTCCAAGGCACCAAAGCCAGCTAAAAAGTCAATAATCGATACCTAAAACTTGAATTGTACTACTTCTTACTGGCTATTACATCAACTTAGAAGCTTCATCTGTGTTCTACTATGGTGCTTTTAGTGTGTCCTCATACCGCAGCACGCGACATAGCTTTGCAGACGATAAGTACAACCGTTTCAGAGAGGAGAGCGGCCAATGTGACGATCTGGCTTTAAGTCGATTCGATAACAAATGACGAAAGCAGACGGATGTCTCAGGTTTTTACTGCATATGAACACTTTTCACATTCTCCCGTGCAACTCAGCTGATAGTCCTCCTTTCATGCCGAATCTTAAGGTCCTAGCTCATGTCCAAGGCACCAAAGCCAGCTAAAAAGTCAATAATCGATACCTAAAACTTGAATTGGATTACTTCTTACTGGCTATTAAATCAACTTAGATGCTTCATCTGTGTTCTACTATGGTGATTTTAGTGTCTCCGCATACCGCAGCACGCGACATAGCTTTGCAGACGATAAGTGCAACCGTTTCAGAGAGAAGAGCAGCCAATGTGACGATCTGGCTTTAAGTCGATTCGATAACAAATGACGAAAACGGACGGATTTCTCAGGTTTTTACTACATATGAACACTTTTCACTTTCTCCCGTGCAACTCGGCTGCTAGTCCTCCTTTCATGCAGAATCTTAAGGTCCTAGCTCATGTCCAAGGCACCAAAGCCAGCTAAAAAGTCAATAATCGATACCTAAAACTTGAATTGTACTACTTCTTACTGGCTATTACATCAACTTAGAAGCTTCATCTGTGTTCTACTATGGTGCTTTTAGTGTGTCCACATACCGCAGCACGCGACATAGCTTTGCAGACGATAAGTACAACCGTTTCAGAGAGGAGAGCGGCCAATGTGACGATCTGGCTTTAAGTCGATTCGATAACAAATGACGAAAACTGACGGATGTCTCAGCTTTTTACTGCATATGAACACTTTTCACATTCTCCCGTGCAACTCGGCTGATAGTCCTCCTTTCATGCAGAATCTTAAGGTCCTAGCTCATGTCCAAGGCACCAAAGCCAGCTAAAAAGTCAATAATCGATACCTAAAACTTGAATTAGATTACTTCTTACTGGCTATTAAATCAACTTAGATGCTTCATCTGTGTTCTACTATGGTGATTTTAGTGTCTCCGCATACCGCAGCACGCGACATAGATTTGCAGACGATAAGTGCAACCGTTTTAGAGAGAAGAGCAGCCAATGTGACGATCTAGCTTTAAGTCGATTCGATAACAAATGACGGAAACGGACGGATTTCTAAGGTTTTTACTACATATGAACACTTTTCGCATTCTCCCGTGCATCTCGGCTGCTAGTCCTCCTTTCATGCAGACTGTTAAGGTCCTATCTCATGTCCAAGGCACCAAAGCCAGCTAAAAAGTCAATAATCGATACCTAAAACTCTAATTTTACTACTTCTTACTGGGTATTACATCAACTTAGAAGCTTAATGGGTGTTCTACTATGTTGCTTTTAGTGTCTCCGCATACCGCATCATGCGACATAGCTTTGCAGACGATAAGTACAACCGTTTCAGAGAGAAGAGCGGCCAATGTGACGATCTGGCTTTAAGTCGATTCGATAACAAATGACGAAAACGGACGGATTTCTCAGGTTTTTACTACATTTTAACACTTTTCACATTCCCCCATGCAACTCGGCTGCTAGTCCTCCTTTCATGCAGAATATTAAGGTCCTACCTCATGTCCAAGGCACCAAAACCCAGCTAAAAAGTCAATAATCGAAACCTAAATCTTGAATTGGACTACTTCTTACTGGCTATTACATCAACTTAGAAGCTTCATCTGTGTTCTACTATGGTGCTTTTCCTGTTTCCGCCTACGGCAACATGCGACATACCTTTGAAGACGATAAGTACAACCGTTTCAGAGAGAAGAGCGGCCAATGTGACGATCTGGCTTTAAGTCGATTCGATAACAAATGACGAAAACGAACGGATTTCTCAGGTTTTTACTACATATGAACACTTTTCACATTCTCCCATGCAACTCGGCTGCTAGTCCTCCTTTAATGCAGAATCTAAAGGTCATAGCTCATGTCAAAGGCACCAAAGCCAGCTAAAAGGTCAATAATCGATACCTAAAACTTGAATTGGATTACTTCTTACTGGCTATTACATCAACTTAGATGCTTCATCTGTGTTCTACTATGGTGATTTTAGTGTCTCCGCATACCGCAGCACGCGTTATAGCTTTGCAGACGATAAGTGCAACCGTTTCAGAGAGAAGAGCAGCCAATGTGACGATCTGGCTTTAAGTCGATTCGATAACAAATGACGAAAACGGACGGATTTCTAAGGTTTTTACTACATATGAACACTTTTCGCATTCTCCCGTGCATCTCGGCTGCTAGTCCTCCCTTCATGCAGAATGTTAAGGTCCTATCTCATGTCCAAGGCACCAAAGCCAGCTAAAAAGTCAATAATCGATACCTAAAACTCTAATTTTACTACTTCTTACTGGGTATTACATCAACTTAGAAGCTTAATGGGTGTTCTACTATGTTGCTTTTAGTGTCTCCGCATACCGCATCATGCGACATAGCTTTGCAGACGATAAGTACAACCGTTTCAGAGAGAAGAGCGGCCAATGTGACGATCTGGCTTTAAGTCGATTCGATAACAAATGACGAAAACGGACGGATTTCTCAGGTTTTTACTACATTTGAACACTTTTCACATTCCCCCATGCAACTCGGCTGCTAGTCCTCCTTTCATGCAGAATATTAAGGTCCTACCTCATGTCCAAGGCACCAAAACCCAGCTAAAAAGTCAATAATCGAAACCTAAATCTTGAATTGGACTACTTCTTACTGGCTATTACATCAACTTAGAAGCTTCATCTGTGTTCTACTATGGTGCTTTTCCTGTTTCCGCCTACGGCAACATGCGACATACCTTTGAAGACGATAAGTACAACCGTTTCAGAGAGAAGAGCGGCCAATGTGACGATCTGGCTTTAAGTCGATTCGATAACAAATGACGAAAACGAACGGATTTCTCAGGTTTTTACTACATATGAACACTTTTCACATTCTCCCATGCAACTCGGCTGCTAGTCCTCCTTTAATGCAGAATCTAAAGGTCATAGCTCATGTCAAAGGCACCAAAGCCAGCTAAAAGGTCAATAATCGATACCTAAAACTTGAATTGGATTACTTCTTACTGGCTATTACATCAACTTAGATGCTTCATCTGTGTTCTACTATGGTGATTTTAGTGTCTCCGCATACCGCAGCACGCGTTATAGCTTTGCAGACGATAAGTGCAACCGTTTCAGAGAGAAGAGCAGCCAATGTGACGATCTGGCTTTAAGTCGATTCGATAACAAATGACGAAAACGGACGGATTTCTAAGGTTTTTACTACATATGAACACTTTTCGCATTCTCCCGTGCATCTCGGCTGCTAGTCCTCCCTTCATGCAGAATGTTAAGGTCCTATCTCATGTCCAAGGCACCAAAGCCAGCTAAAAAGTCAATAATCGATACCTAAAACTCTAATTTTACTACTTCTTACTGGGTATTACATCAACTTAGAAGCTTAATGGGTGTTCTACTATGTTGCTTTTAGTGTCTCCGCATACCGCATCATGCGACATAGCTTTGCAGACGATAAGTACAACCGTTTCAGAGAGAAGAGCGGCCAATGTGACGATCTGGCTTTAAGTCGATTCGATAACAAATGACGAAAACGGACGGATTTCTCAGGTTTTTACTACATTTGAACACTTTTCACATTCCCCCATGCAACTCGGCTGCTAGTCCTCCTTTCATGCAGAATATTAAGGTCCTACCTCATGTCCAAGGCACCAAAACCCAGCTAAAAAGTCAATAATCGAAACCTAAATCTTGAATTGGACTACTTCTTACTGGCTATTACATCAACTTAGAAGCTTCATCTGTGTTCTACTATGGTGCTTTTCCTGTTTCCACCTACGGTAACATGCGACATACCTTGGAAGACGATAAGTGCAACCGTTTCAGAGAGAAGAGCGGCCAATGTGACGATCTGGCTTTAAGTCGATTCGATAACAAATGACGAAAACGGACGGATTTCTCAGGTTTTAACTACATATGAACACTTTTTACATTCTCCCGTGCAACTCGGCTGCTAGTCCTCCTTTCATGCAGAATATTAAGGTCCTAGCTCATGTCCAAGGCACCAAAGCCAGCTAAAAGTTCCATATTCAATACCTAAAACTTGAATTGTACTACTTCTTACTGGCTATTACATCAACTTAGAACCTTCATCTGTGTTCTATTATGGTGCTTTTAGTGTCTCAGCATACCGCAGCACGCGACATAGCTTTGCAGACGATAAGTACAACCGCTTCAGAGAGAAGAGCGGCCAATGTGTCGATCTGGCTTTAAGTCGATTCGATAACAAATGACGAAAACGGACGGATGTCTCAGGTTTTTACTACATATGAACACGTTTCACATTCTCCCGTGCAACTCGGCTGCTAGTCCTCCTTTCATGCAGAATCTTAAGGTCCTAGCTCATGTCCAAGGCACCAAAGCCAGCTAAAAAGTCAATAATCGATACCTAAAACTTTAATTGTACTACTTCTTACTGGCTATTACATCAACTTAGAAGCTTCATCTGTGTTCTACTATGGTGCTTTTAGTGTGTCCGCATACCGCAGCACGCGACATAGCTTTGCAGACGATAAGTACAACCGTTTCAGAGGGAAGAGCGGACAATGTGACGATCTGGCTTTAAGTCGATTCGATAACAAATGACGAAAGCAGACGGATGTCTCAGGTTTTTACTGCATATGAACACTTTTCACATTCTCCCATGCAACTCGCCTGCTAGTCCTCCTTTAATGCAGAATCTTAAGGTCCTAGCTCATGTCCAAGGCACCAAAGCCAGCTAAAAAGTCAATAATCGATACCTAAAACTTGAATTGGATTACTTCTTACTGGCTATTACATCAACTTAGATGCTTCATCTGTGTTCTACTATGGTGATTCTAGTGTCTCAGCATACCGCAGCACGCGACATAGCTTTGCAGACGATAGGTACAAGCGTTTCAGAGAGAAGAGCGGCCAATGTGACAATCTGGCTTTAGGTCGATTCGATAACAAATGACGAAAACGGACGGATTTCTAAGGTTTTTACTACATATTAACACTTTTCACGTTCTCCCGTGCAACTCGGCTGCTAGTCCTCCTTTCATGCAGAATGTTAAGGTCCTAGCTCATGTCCAAGGCACCAAAGCCAGCTAAAAAGTCAATTATCGATAACTAAAACTTGAATTTTACTACTTCTTACTGGGTATTACATCAACTTAGAAGCTTAATCTGTGTTCTACTATGGTGCTTTTAGTGTCTCCGCATACCACAGCACGCGACATAGCTTTGCAGACGATAAGTACAACCGTTTCAGAGAGAAGAGCGGCCAATGTGACGATCTGGCTTTAAGTCGATTCGATAACAAATGACGAAAACGGACGGATTTCTCAAGTTTTAACTACATATGAACACTTTTCACATTCTCCTGTGCAACTCGGCTGCTAGTCCTCCTTTCATGCAGAATCTTAAGGTCCTAGCTCATGTCCAAGGCACCAAAGCCAGCTAAAAGTTCCATATTCAATACCTAAAACTTGAATTGTACTACTTCTTACTGGCTATTACATCAACTTAGAAGCTTCATCTGTGTTCTATTATGGTGCTTCTAGTGTCTCAGCATACCGCAGCACGCGACATAGCTTTGCAGACGATAAGTACAACCGTTTCAAAGAGAAGAGCGGCCAATGTGTCGATCTGGCTTTAAGTCGATTCGATAACAAATGACGAAAACGGACGGATGTCTCAGGTTTTTACTGCATATGAACACGTTTCACATTCTCCCGTGCAACTCGGCTGCTAGTCCTCCTTTCATGCAGAATCTTAAGGTCCTATCTCATGTCCAAGGCACCAAAGCCAGCTAAAAAGTCAATAATCGATACCTAAAACTTGAATTGTACTACTTCTTACTGGCAATTACATCAACTTAGAAGCTTCATCTGTGTTCTACTAAGGTGCTTTTAGTGTGTCCGCATACCGCAGCACGCGACATAGCTTTGCAGACGATAAGTACAACCGTTTCAGAGAGAAGAGCGGCCAATGTGACGATCTGGCTTTAAGTCCATTCGATAACAAATGACGAAAACGGACGGATGTCTCAGGTTTTTACTGCATATGAACACTTTTCACATTCTCCCGTGCAACTCGGCTGCTAGTCCTCCTTTCATGCAGAATATTAAGGTCCTACCTCATGTCCAAGGCACCAAAACCCAGCTAAAAAGTCAATAATCGAAACCTAAATCTTGAATTGGACTACTTCTTACTGGCTATTACATCAACTTAGAAGCTTCATCTGTGTTCTACTATGGTGCTTTTCCTGTTTCCGCCTACGGCAACATGCGACATACCTTTGAAGACGATAAGTACAACCGTTTCAGAGAGAAGAGCGGCCAATGTGACGATCTGGCTTCAAGTCGATTCGATAACAAATGACGAAAACGGACGGATTTCTCAGGTTTTTACTACATATGAACACTTTTCACATTCTCCCATGCAACTCGGCTGCTAGTCCTCCTTTAATGCAGAATCTAAAGGTCATAGCTCATGTCAAAGGCACCAAAGCCAGCTAAAAGGTCAATAATCGATACCTAAAACTTGAATTGGATTACTTCTTACTGGCTATTACATCAACTTAGATGCTTCATCTGTGTTCTACTATGGTGATTTTAGTGTCTCCGCATACCGCAGCACGCGACATAGCTTTGCAGACGATAAGTGCAACCGTTTCAGAGAGAAGAGCAGCCAATGTGACGATCTGGCTTTAAGTCGATTCGATAACAAATGACGAAAACGGACGGATTTCTAAGGTTTTTACTACATATGAACACTTTTCGCATTCTCCCGTGCATCTCGGCTGCTAGTCCTCCCTTCATGCAGAATGTTAAGGTCCTATCTCATGTCCAAGGCACCAAAGCCAGCTAAAAAGTCAATAATCGATACCTAAAACTCTAATTTTACTACTTCTTACTGGGTATTACATCAACTTAGAAGCTTAATGGGTGTTCTACTATGTTGCTTTTAGTGTCTCCGCATACCGCATCATGCGACATAGCTTTGCAGACGATAAGTACAACCGTTTCAGAGAGAAGAGCGGCCAATGTGACGATCTGGCTTTAAGTCGATTCGATAACAAATGACGAAAACGGACGGATTTCTCAGGTTTTTACTACATTTGAACACTTTTCACATTCCCCCATGCAACTCGGCTGCTAGTCCTCCTTTCATGCAGAATATTAAGGTCCTACCTCATGTCCAAGGCACCAAAACCCAGCTAAAAAGTCAATAATCGAAACCTAAATCTTGAATTGGACTACTTCTTACTGGCTATTACATCAACTTAGAAGCTTCATCTGTGTTCTACTATGGTGCTTTTCCTGTTTCCACCTACGGTAACATGCGACATACCTTGGAAGACGATAAGTACAACCGTTTCAGAGAGAAGAGCGGCCAATGTGACGATCTGGCTTTAAGTCGATTCGATAACAAATGACGAAAACGGACGGATTTCTCAGGTTTTAACTACATATGAACACTTTTTACATTCTCCCGTGCAACTCGGCTGCTAGTCCTCCTTTCATGCAGAATATTAAGGTCCTAGCTCATGTCCAAGGCACCAAAGCCAGCTAAAAGTTCCATATTCAATACCTAAAACTTGAATTGTACTACTTCTTACTGGCTATTACATCAACTTAGAACCTTCATCTGTGTTCTATTATGGTGCTTTTAGTGTCTCAGCATACCGCAGCACGCGACATAGCTTTGCAGACGATAAGTACAACCGCTTCAGAGAGAAGAGCGGCCAATGTGTCGATCTGGCTTTAAGTCGATTCGATAACAAATGACGAAAACGGACGGATGTCTCAGGTTTTTACTACATATGAACACGTTTCACATTCTCCCGTGCAACGCGGCTGCTAGTCCTCCTTTCATGCAGAATCTTAAGGTCCTAGCTCATGTCCAAGGCACCAAAGCCAGCTAAAAAGTCAATAATCGATACCTAAAACTTGAATTGTACTACTTCTTACTGGCTATTACATCAACTTAGAAGCTTCATCTGTGTTCTACTATGGTGCTTTTAGTGTGTCCGCATACCGCAGCACGCGACATAGCTTTGCAGACGATAAGTACAACCGTTTCAGAGGGAAGAGCGGACAATGTGACGATCTGGCTTTAAGTCGATTCGATAACAAATGACGAAAGCAGACGGATGTCTCAGGTTTTTACTGCATATGAACACTTTTCACATTCTCCCATGCAACTCGCCTGCTAGTCCTCCTTTAATGCAGAATTTTAAGGTCCTAGCTCATGTCCAAGGCACCAAAGCCAGCTAAAAAGTCAATAATCGATACCTAAAACTTGAATTGGATTACTTCTTACTGGCTATTACATCAACTTAGATGCTTCATCTGTGTTCTACTATGGTGATTCTAGTGTCTCAGCATACCGCAGCACGCGACATAGCTTTGCAGACGATAGGTACAAGCGTTTCAGAGAGAAGAGCGGCCAATGTGACAATCTGGCTTTAGGTCGATTCGATAACAAATGACGAAAACGGACGGATTTCTAAGGTTTTTACTACATATTAACACTTTTCACGTTCTCCCGTGCAACTCGGCTGCTAGTCCTCCTTTCATGCAGAATGTTAAGGTCCTAGCTCATGTCCAAGGCACCAAAGCCAGCTAAAAAGTCAATAATCGATAACTAAAACTTGAATTTTACTACTTCTTACTGGGTATTACATCAACTTAGAAGCTTAATCTGTGTTCTACTATGGTGCTTTTAGTGTCTCCGCATACCACAGCACGCGACATAGCTTTGCAGACGATAAGTACAAGCGTTTCAGAGAGAAGAGCGGCCAATGTGACGATCTGGCTTTAAGTCGATTCGATAACAAATGACGAAAACGGACGGATTTCTCAAGTTTTAATTACATATGAAAACTTTTCACATTCTCCCGTGCAACTCGGCTGCTAGTCCTCCTTTCATGCAGAATCTTAAGGTCCTAGCTCATGTCCAAGGCACCAAAGCTAGCTAAAAGTTCCATATTCAATACCTAAAACTTGAATTGTACTACTTCTTACTGGCTATTACATCAACTTAGAAGCTTCATCTGTGTTCTATTATGGTGCTTTTAGTGTCTCAGCATACCGCAGCACGCGACATAGCTTTGCAGACGATAAGTACAACCGTTTCAAAGAGAAGAGCGGCCAATGTGTCGATCTGGCTTTAAGTCGATTCGATAACAAATGACGAAAACGGACGGATGTCTCAGGTTTTTACTGCATATGAACACGTTTCACATTCTCCCGTGCAACTCGGCTGCTAGTCCTCCTTTCATGCAGAATCTTAAGGTCCTATCTCATGTCCAAGGCACCAAAGCCAGCTAAAAAGTCAATAATCGATACCTAAAACTTGAATTGTACTACTTCTTACTGGCAATTACATCAACTTAGAAGCTTCATCTGTGTTCTACTATGGTGCTTTTAGTGTGTCCGCATACCGCAGCACGCGACATAGCTTTGCAGACGATAAGTACAACCGTTTCAGAGAGAAGTGCGGCCAATGTGACGATCTGGCTTTAAGTCGATTCGATAACAAATGACGAAAACAGACGGATGTCTCAGGTTTTTACTGCATATGAACACTTTTCACATTCTCCCGTGCAACTCGGCTGCTAGTCCTCTTTCATGCAGAATCTTAAGGTCCTAGCTTATGTCCAAGGCACCAAAGCCAGCTAAAAAGTCAATAATCGATACCTAAAACTTGAATTGGATTACTTCTTACTGGCTATTACATCAACTTAGATGCTTCATCTGTGTTCTACTATGGTGATTTTAGTGTCTCCGCATACCGCAGCACGCGACATAGCTTTGCAGACGATAAGTGCAACGGTTTCAGAGAGAAGAGCAGCCAATGTGACGATCTGGCTTTAAGTCGATTCGATAACAAATGACGAAAACGGACGGATTTCTCAGGTTTTTACTACATATGAACACTTTTCACATTCTCCCATGCAACTCGGCTGCTAGTCCTCCTTTAATGCAGAATCTTAAGGTCCTAGCTCATGTCCAAGGCACCAAAGCCAGCTAAAAGGTGAATATTCAATACCTAAAACTTGAATTGGATTACTGCTTACTGGCTATTACATCAACTTAGATGCTTTGTCTGTGTTCTACTATGGTGCTTTTAGTGTGTCCGCATACCGCAGGACGCGACATAGCTTTGCAGACGATAAGTACAACCGTTTCAGAGAGAAGAGCGGCCAATGTGACGATCTGGCTTTAAGTCGATTCGATAACAAATGACGAAAACGGACGGATGTCTCAGGTTTTTACTGCATATGAACACTTTTCACATTCTCCCGTGCAACTCGGCTGCTAGTCCTCCTTTCATGCAGAATCTTAAGGTCCTAGCTCATGTCCAAGGCACCAAAGCCAGCTAAAAAGTCAATAATCGCTAACTAAAACTTGAATTTTACTACTTCTTACTGGGTATTACATCAACTTAGAAGCTTAATCTGTGTTCTACTATGGTGCTTTTAGTGTCTCCGCATACCGCAGCACGCGACATAGCTTTGCAGACGATAAGTACAAGCGTTTCAGAGAGAAGAGCGGCCAATGTGACGATCTGGCTTTAAGTCGATTCGATAACAAATGACGAAAACGGACGGATTTCTCAAGTTTTAACTACATATGAACACTTTTCACATTCTCACGTGCAACTCGGCTGCTAGTCCTCCTTTCATGCAGAATCTTAAGGTCCTCGCTCATGTCCAAGGCACCAAAGCCAGCTAAAAGTTCCATATTCAATACCTAAAACTTGAATTGGATTACTTCTTACTGGCTATTACATCAACTTAGATGCTTCATCTGTGTTCTACTATGGTGATTTTAGTGTCTCCGCATACCGCAGCACGCGACATAGCTTTGCAGACGATAAGTGCAACCGTTTCAGAGAGAAGAGCAGCCAATGTGACGATCTGGCTTTAAGTCGATTCGATAACAAATGACGAAAACGGACGGATTTCTCAGGTTTTTACTACATATGAACACTTTTCACATTCTCCCATGCAACTCGGCTGCTAGTCCTCCTTTAATGCAGAATCTTAAGGTCCTAGCTCATGTCCAAGGCACCAAAGCCAGCTAATAGGTGAATATTCAATACCTAAAACTTGAATTGGATTACTGCTTACTGGCTATTACATCAACTTAGATGCTTCGTCTGTGTTCTACTATGGTGCTTTTAGTGTGTCCGCATACCGCAGGACGCGACATAGCTTTGCAGACGATAAGTACAACCGTTTCAGAGAGAAGAGCGGCCAATGCGACGATCTGGCTTTAAGTCGATTCGATAACAAATGACGAAAACGGACGGATGTCTCAGGTTTTTACTGCATATGAACACTTTTCACATTCTCCCGTGCAACTCGGCTGCTAGTCCTCCTTTCATGCAGAATCTTAAGGTCCTAGCTCATGTCCAAGGCACCAAAGCCAGCTAAAAAGTCAATAATCGATAACTAAAACTTGAATTTTACTACTTCTTACTGGGTATTACATCAACTTAGAAGCTTAATCTGTGTTCTACTATGGTGCTTTTAGTGTCTCCGCATACCGCAGCACGCGACATAGCTTTGCAGACGATAAGTACAAGCGTTTCAGAGAGAAGAGCGGCCAATGTGACGATCTGGCTTTAAGTCGATTCGATAACAAATGACGAAAACGGACGGATTTCTCAAGTTTTAACTACATATGAACACTTTTCACATTCTCACGTGCAACTCGGCTGCTAGTCCTCCTTTCATGCAGAATCTTAAGGTCCTAGCTCATGTCCAAGGCACCAAAGCCAGCTAAAAGTTCCATATTCAATACCTAAAACTTGAATTGGATTACTTTTTACTGGCTATTACATCAACTTAGATGCTTCATCTGTGTTCTACTATGGTGATTTTAGTGTCTCCGCATACCGCAGCACGCGACATAGCTTTGCAGACGATAAGTGCAACCGTTTCAGAGAGAAGAGCAGCCAATGTGACGATCTGGCTTTAAGTCGATTCGATAACAAATGACGAAAACGGACGGATTTCTCAGGTTTTTACTACATATGAACACTTTTCACATTCTCCCATGCAACTCGGCTGCTAGTCCTCCTTTAATGCAGAATCTTAAGGTCCTAGCTCATGTCCAAGGCACCAAAGCCAGCTAAAAGGTGAATATTCAATACCTAAAACTTGAATTGGATTACTTCTTACTGGCTATTACATCAACTTAGATGCTTCGTCTGTGTTCTACTATGGTGCTTTTAGTGTGTCCGCATACCGCAGCACGCGACATAGCTTTGCAGACGATAAGTACAACCGTTTCAGAGAGAAGAGCGGCCAATGTGACGATCTGGCTTTAAGTCGATTCGATAACAAATGACGAAAACGGACGGATGTCTCAGGTTTTTACTGCATATGAACACTTTTCACATTCTCCCGTGCAACTCGGCTGCTAGTCCTCCTTTCATGCAGAATTTTAAGGTCCTAGCTCATGTCCAAGGCACCAAAGCCAGCTAAAAAGTCAATAATCGATAACTAAAACTTGAATTTTACTACTTCTTACTGGGTATTACATCAACTTAGAAGCTTAATCTGTGTTCTACTATGGTGCTTTTAGTGTCTCCGCATACCGCAGCACGCGACATAGCTTTGCAGACGATAAGTACAACCGTTTCAGAGAGAAGAGCGGCCAATGTGACGATCTGGCTTTAAGTCGATTCGATAACAAATGACGAAAACGGACGTATTTCTCAGGTTTTTACTACATTTAAACACTTTTCACATTCCCCCATGCAACTCGGCTGCTAGTCCTCCTTTCATGCAGAGTCTTAAGGTCCTAGCTCATGTCCAAGGCACCAAAGCCATCTAAAAAGTCAATAATCGATACCTAAATCTTGAATTGGACTACTTCTTACTGGCTATTACATCAACTTAGAAGCTTCATCTGTGTTCTACTATGGTGCTTTTCCTGTTTCCGCCTACGGCAACACGCGACATACCTTTGAAGACGATAAGTGCTACCGTTTCATAGAGAAGAGCGGCCAATGTGACGATCTGGCTTTAAGGCGATTCGATAACAAATGACGAAAACGGACGGATTTCTCAAGTTTTAACTACATATGAACACTTTTCACATTCTCCCGTGGAACTCGGCTGTTAGTCCTCCTTTCATGCAGAATCTTAAGGTCCTAGCTCATGTCCAAGGCACCAAAGCCAGCTAAAAGGTCAATAATCAATACCTAAAACTCGAATTGTACTACTTCTTACTGGATATTACATCAACTTAGAAGCTTCATCTGTGTTCTACTGTGGTGATTTTAGTGTCTCCGCATACCGCAGCACGTGACATAGCTTTGCAGACGATAAGTACAACCGTTTCAGAGAAAAGAGCGGCCAATTTGACGATCTGGGTTTTAGTCGATTCGATAACAAATGACGAAAACGGACGGATTTCTCAGGTTTTTACTACATATGAACACTTTTCACATTCTCCCGTGCAACTCGGCTGCTAGTCCTCCTTCATGCGAAATCTTAAGTTCCTAGCTCGTGTCCAAGGCACCAAAGAAGTGTAAAAAGTCAATAACCGATACATAAAACTTGAATTTTACTTCTTCTTACTGGCTATTACATCAACTTAGAAGCTTCATCTGTGTTCTACTAAGGTGCTTTTAGTGTGTCCGCATACCGCAGCACGCGACATAGCTTTGCAGACGATAAGTACAACCGTTTCAGAGAGAAGAGCGGCCAATGTGACGATCTGGCTTTAAGTCCATTCGATAACAAATGACGAAAACGGACGGATGTCTCAGGTTTTTACTGCATATGAACACTTTTCACATTCTCCCGTGCAACTCGGCTGCTAGTCCTCCTTTCATACAGAATCTTAAGGTCCTAGCTCATGTCCAAGGCACCAAAGCCAGCTAAAAAGTCAATAATCGATACCTAAAACTTGAATTGGATTACTTCTTACTGGCTATTACATCAACTTAGATGCTTCATCTGTGTTCTACTATGGTGATTTTAGTGTCTCCGCATACCAAAGCACGCGACATAGCTTTGCAGACGATAAGTGCAACCGTTTCAGAGAGAAGAGCAGCCAATGTGACGATCTGGCTTTAAGTCGATTCGATAACAAATGACGAAAACGGACGTATTTCTCAGGTTTTTACTACATTTGAACACTTTTCACATTCCCCCCTGCAACTCGGCTGCTAGTCCTTCTTTCATGCAGAATCTTAAGGTCCTAGCTCATGTCCAAGGCACCAAAGCCAGCTAAAAAGTCAATAATCGATACCTAAAACTTGAATTGGATTACTTCTTACTGGCTATTACATCAACTTAGATGCTTCATCTGTGTTCTACTATGGTGATTTTAGTGTCTCCGCATACCGCAGCACGCGACATAGCTTTGCAGACGATAAGTGCAACCGTTTCAGAGAGAAGAGCAGCCAATGTGACGAGATGGCTTTAAGTCGATTCGATAACAAATGACGAAAACGGACGGATTTCTCAGGTTTTTACTACATATGAACACTTTTCACATTCTCCCATGCAACTCGGCTGCTAGTCCTCCTTTAATGCAGAATCTTAAGGTCCTAGCTCATGTCCAAGGCACCAAAGCCAGCTAAAAGGTGAATATTCAATACCTAAAACTTGAATTGGATTACTTCTTACTGGCTATTACATCAACTTAGATGCTTCGTCTGTGTTCTACTATGGTGCTTTTAGTGTGTCCGCATACCGCAGGACGCGACATAGCTTTGCAGACGATAAGTACAACCGTTTCAGAGAGAAGAGCGGCCAATGTGACGATCTGGCTTTAAGTCGATTCGATAACAAATGACGAAAACGGACGGATGTCTCAGGTTTTTACTGCATATGAACACTTTTCACATTCTCCCGTGCAACTCGGCTGCTAGTCCTCCTTTCATGCAGAATCTTAAGGTCCTAGCTCATGTCCAAGGCACCAAAGCCAGCTAAAAAGCCAATAATCGATAACTAAAACTTGAATTTTACTACTTCTTACTGGGTATTACATCAACTTAGAAGCTTCAACTGTGTTCTACTATGGTGCTTTTAGTGTCTCCGCATACCGCAGCACGCGACATAGCTTTGCAGACGATAAGTACAAGCGTTTCAGAGAGAAGAGCGGCCAATGTGACGATCTGGCTTTAAGTCGATTCGATAACAAATGACGAAAACGGACGGATTTCTCAAGTTTTAACTACATATGAACACTTTTCACATTCTCCCGTGCAACTCGGCTGCTAGTCCTCCTTTCATGCAGAATCTTAAGGTCCTAGCTCATGTCCAAGGCACCAAAGCCAGCTAAAAGTTCCATATTCAATACCTAAAACTTGAATTGTACTACTTCTTACTGGCTATTACATTAACTTAGAAGCTTCATCTGTGTTCTATTATGGTGCTTTTAGTGTCTCAGCATACCGCAGCACGCGACATAGCTTTGCAGACGATAAGTACAACCGTTTCAGAGAGAAGAGCGGCCAATGTGTCGATCTGGCTTTAAGTCGATTCGATAACAAATGACGAAAACGGACGGATGTCTCAGGTTTTTACTGCATATGAACACGTTTCACATTCTCCCGTGCAACTCGGCTGCTAGTCCTCCTTTCATGCAGAATCTTAAGGTCCTATCTCATGTCCAAGGCACCAAAGCCAGCTAAAAAGTCAATAATCGATACCTAAAACTTGAATTGTACTACTTCTTACTGGCAATTACATCAACTTAGAAGCTTCATCTGTGTTCTACTATGGTGCTTTTAGTGTGTCCGCATACCGCAGCACGCGACATAGCTTTGCAGACGATAAGTACAACCGTTTCAGAGAGAAGAGCGGCCAATGTGACGATCTGGCTTTAAGTCGATTCGATAACAAATGACGAAAACAGACGGATGTCCCAGGTTTTTACTGCATATGAACACTTTTCACATTCTCCCGTGCAACTCGGCTGCTAGTCCTCCTTTCATGCATAATCTTAAGGTCCTAGCTCATGTCCAAGGCACCAAAGCCAGCTAAAAAGTCAATAATCGATACCTAAAACTTGAATTGGATTACTTCTTACTGGCTATTACATCAACTTAGATGCTTCATCTGTGTTCTACTATGGTGATTTTAGTGTCTCCGCATACCGCAGCACGCGACATAGCTTTGCAGACGATAAGTGCAACCGTTTCAGAGAGAAGAGCAGCCAGTGTGACGATCTGGCTTTAAGTCGATTCGATAACAAATGACGAAAACGGACGGATTTCTCAGGTTTTTACTACATATGAACACTTTTCACATTCTCCCATGCAACTCGGCTGCTAGTCCTCCTTTAATGCAGAATCTTAAGGTCCTAGCTCATGTCCAAGGCACCAAAGCCAGCTAAAAGGTGAATATTCAATACCTAAAACTTGAATTGGATTACCTCTTACTGGCTATTACATCAACTTAGATGCTTCGTCTGTGTTCTACTATGGTGCTTTTAGTGTGTCCGCATACCGCAGGACGCGACATAGCTTTGCAGACGATAAGTACAACCGTTTCAGAGAGAAGAGCGGCCAATGTGACGATCTGGCTTTAAGTCGATTCGATAACAAATGACGAAAACGGACGGATGTCTCAGGTTTTTACTGCATATGAACACTTTTCACATTCTCCCGTGCAACTCGGCTGCTAGTCCTCCTTTCATGCAGAATCTTAAGGTCCTAGCTCATGTCCAAGGCACCAAAGCCAGCTAAAAAGTCAATAATCGATAACTAAAACTTGAATTTTACTACTTCTTACTGGGTATTACATCAACTTAGAAGCTTAATCTGTGTTCTACTATGGTGCTTTTAGTGTCTCCGCATACCGCAGCACGCGACATAGCTTTGCAGACGATAAGTACAACCGTATCAGAGAGAAGAGCGGCCAATGTGACGATCTGGCTTTAAGTCGATTCGATAACAAATGACGAAAACGGACGTATTTCTCAGGTTTTTACTACATTTAAACACTTTTCACATTCCCCCATGCAACTCGGCTGCTAGTCCTCCTTTCATGCAGAGTCTTAGGGTCCTAGCTCATGTCCAAGGCACCAAAGCCATCTAAAAAGTCAATAATCGATACCTAAATCTTGAATTGGACTACTTCTTACTGGCTATTACATCAACTTAGAAGCTTCATCTGTGTTCTACTATGGTGCTTTTCCTGTTTCCGCCTACGGCAACACGCGACATACCTTTGAAGACGATAAGTGCAACCGTTTCAGAGAGAAGAGCGGCCAATGTGACGATCTGGCTTTAAGGCGATTCGATAACAAATGACGAAAACGGACGGATTTCTCAAGTTTTAACTACATATGAACACTTTTCACATTCTCCCGTGGAACTCGGCTGTTAGTCCTCCTTTCATGCAGAATCTTAAGGTAATAGCTCATGTCCAAGGCACCAAAGCCAGCTAAAAAGTCAATAATCAATACCTAAAACTCGAATTGTACTACTTCTTACTGGCTATTACATCAACTTAGAAGCTTCATCTGTGTTCTACTGTGGTGATTTTAGTGTCTCCGCATACCGCAGCACGTGACATAGCTTTGCAGACGATAAGTACAACCGTTTCAGAGAGAAGAGCAGCCAATGTGACGATCTGGCTTTAAGTCGATTCGATAACAAATGACGAAAACGGACGGATTTCTAAGGTTTTTACTACACATGAACACTTTTCGCATTCTCCCGTGCATCTCGGCTGCTAGTCCTCCTTTCATGCAGAATGTTAAGTTCCTATCTCATGTCCAAGGCACCAAAGCCAGCTAAAGAACAATATTCAATACCTAAAACTTGAATTGTACCACTTCTTACTGGCTATTACATCAACTTAGAAGCTTCATCTGTGTTCTACTACGGTGCTTTTAGTGTCTCAGCATACAGCAGCACGCGACATAGCTTTGCAGACGATAAGTACAACCGTTTCAGAGAGAAGAGCGGCCAATGTGACGATCTGGCTTTAAGTCGATTCGATAACAAATGACGAAAACGGACGGATTTTTAAGGTTTTTATTACATATGAACACTTTTCACATTCTCCCGTGCAACTTGGCTGCTAGTCCTCCTTTCATGCAGAATCGTAAGGTCCTAGCTCATGTCCAAGGCACCAAAGCCAGCTAAAAAGTCAATAATCGATACCTAAAACTTGAATTGTACTACTTCTTACTGGCTATTACATCAACTTAGAAGCTTCATCTGTGTTCTACTATGGTGCTTTTAGTGTCTCCGCATACCGCAGCACGCGACATAGCTTTGGAGACGATAAGTACAACCGTTTCAGAGAGAAGAGCGGCCAATGTGACGATCTGGCTTTAAGTCGATTCGATAACAAATGACGAAAACGGACGGATGTCTCAGGTTTTTACTGCATATGAACACTTTTCACATTCTCCCGTGCAACTCGGCTGCTAGTCCTCCTTTCATGCAGAATCTTAAGGTCCTAGCTCATGTCCAAGGCACCAAAGCCAGCTAAAAAGTCAATAATCGATACCTAAAACTTGAATTGGATTACTTCTTACTGGCTATTAAATCAACTTAGATGCTTCATCTGTGTTCTACTATGGTGATTTTAGTGTCTCCGCATACCGCAGCACACGACATAGCTTTGCAGACGATAAGTGCAACCGTTTCAGAGAGAAGAGCAGCCAATGTGACGATCTGGCTTTAAGTCGATTCGATAACAAATGACGAAAACGGACGGATTTCTCAGGTTTTTACTACATTTAAACACTTTTCACATTCCCCCATGCAACTCGGCTGCTAGTCCTCCTTTCATGCATAATCTTAAGGTCCTAGCTCATGTCCAAGGCACCAAAGCCATCTAAAAAGTCAATAATCGATACCTAAATCTTGAATTGTACTACTTCTTCCTTGCTATTACATCGACTTAGAAGCTTCATCTGTGTTCTACTATGGTGCTTCTCCTGTTTCCGCCTACGGCAACACGCGACATACCTTTGAAGACGATAAGTATAACCGTTTCAGAGAGAAGAGCGGCCAATGTGACGATCTGGCTTTAAGTCGATTCGATAACAAATGACGAAAACGGACGGATTTCTCAAGTTTTAACTACATATGAACACTTTTCACATTCTCCCGTGCAACTCGGCTGCTAGTCCTCCTTTCATGCAGAATCTTAAGGTCCTAGCTCATGTCCAAGGCACCAAAGCCAGCTAAAAGTTCCATATTCAATACCTAAAACTTGAATTGTACTACTTCTTACTGGCTATTACATCAACTTAGAAGCTTCATCTGTGTTCTATTATGGTGCTTTTAGTGTCTCAGCATACCGCAGCACGAGACGTAGCTTTGCAGACGATAAGTACAACCGTTTCAGAGAGAAGAGCGGCCAATGTGTCGATCTGGCTTTAAGTCGATTCGATAACAAATGACGAAAACGGACGGATTTCTCAGGTTTCTACTACATATAAACACTTTTCACATTCTTCCATGCAACTCGGCTGCTAGTCCTCCTTTCATGCAGAGTCTTAAGGTCCTAGCTCATGTCCAAGGCAGGAAAGCCAGCTAAAAAGTCAATCATCGATACCTAAAACATGAATTGTACTACTTCTTACTGGCTATGACATCAACTTAGAAGCTTCATCTGTGTTCTACTATGGTGCTTTTAGTGTCTCTGCATACCGCAGCACGCGACATAGCTGTGCAGACGATAAGTACTAGCGTTTCAGAGAGAAGAGCGGCCAATGTGACGATCTGGCTTTAAGTCGATTCGATAACAAATGACGAAAACGGACGGATTTCTCAGGTTTTTACTACATATGAACACTTTTCACATTCTCCCGTGCAACTCGGCTGCTAGTCCTCCTTCATGCGAAATCTTAAGTTCCTAGCTCGTGTCCAAGGCACCAAAGAAGTGTAAAAAGTCAATAACCGATACATAAAACTTGAATTTTACTTCTTCTTATTGGCTATTACATCAACTTAGAAGCTTCATCTGTGTTCTACTAATGTGCTTTTAGTGTGTCCGCATACCGCAGCACGCGACATAGCTTTGCAGACGATAAGTACAACCGTTTCAGAGAGAAGAGCAGCCAATGTGACGATCTGGCTTTAAGTCGATTCGATAACAAATGACGAAAACGGACGGATTTCTAAGGTTTTTACTACACATGAACACTTTTCGCATTCTCCCGTGCATCTCGGCTGCTAGTCCTCCTTTCATGCAGAATGTTAAGTTCCTATCTCATGTCCAAGGCACCAAAGCCAGCTAAAAAGTCAATAATCGATACCTAAAACTTGAATTTTACTACTTCTTACTGGGTATTACATCAACTTAGAAGCTTAATGGGTGTTCTACTATGGTGCTTTTAGTGTCTCCGCATACCGCAGCACGCGACATAGCTTTGCAGACGATAAGTACAACCGTTTCAGAGAGAAGAGCGGCCAATGTCACGATCTGGCTTTAAGTCGATTCGATAACAAATGACGAAAACGGACGTATTTCTCAGGTTTTTACTACATTTGAACACTTTTCACATTCCCCCCTGCAACTCGGCTGTTAGTCCTCCTTTCATGCAGAATATTAAGGTCCTAGCTCATGTCCAAGGCACCAAAACCCAGCTAAAAAGTCAATAATCGATACATAAATCTTGAATTGGACTACTTCTTATTGGCTATTACATCAACTTAGAAGCTTCATCTGTGTTCTACTATGGTGCTTTTCCTGTTTCCGCCTACGGCAACATGCGACATACCTTTGAAGACGATAAGTACAACTGTTTCAGAGAGAAGAGCGGCCAATGTGACGATCTGGCTTTAAATCGATTCGATAACAAATGACGAAAACGGACGGATTTCTCAGGTTTTAATTACATATGAACACTTTTCACATTCTCCCGTGCAACTCGGCTGCTAGTCCTCCTTTCATGCAGAATCTTAAGGTCCTAGCTCATGTCCAAGGCACCAAAGCCAGCTAAAAGTTCCATATTCAATATCTAAAACATGAATTTAACTACTTCTTACTGGCTATTACATCAACTTAGAAGCTTCATCTGTGTTCTACTATGGTGCTTTTAGTGTGTCCGCATACCGCAGCACGCGACATAGCTTTGCAGACGATAAGTACAACCGTTTCAGAGAGAAGAGCGGCCAATGTGACGATCTGGCTTTAAGTCGATTCGATAACAAATGACGAAAACGGACGGATGTCTCAGGTTTTTACTGCATATGAACACTTTTCACATTCTCCCGTGCAACTCGGCTGCTAGTCCTCCTTTCATGCAGAATCTTAAAGTCCTAGCTCATGTCCAAGGCACCAAAGCCAGCTAAAAAGTCAATAATCGATACCTAAAACTTGAATTGGATTACTTCTTACTGGCTATTACATCAACTTAGATGCTTCATCTGTGTTCTACTATGGTGATTTTAGTGTCTCCGCATACCGCAGCACGCGACATAGCTTTGCAGACGATAAGTGCAACCGTTTCAGAGAGAAGAGCAGCCAATGTGACGATCTGGCTTTAAGTCGATTCGATAACAAATGACGAAAACGGACGGATTTCTCAGGTTTTTACTACATATGAACACTTTTCACATTCTCCCATGCAACTCGGCTGCTAGTCCTCCTTTAATGCAGAATCTTAAGGTCCTAGCTCATGTCCAAGGCACCAAAGCCAGCTAAAAGGTCAATATTCAATACCTAAAACTTGAATTGGATTACTTCTTACTGGCTATTACATACTTAGATGCTTCATCTGTGTTCTACTATGGTGCTTTTAGTGTGTCCGCATACCGCAGCACGCGACATAGCTTTGCAGACGATAAGTACAACCGTTTCAGAGAGAAGAGCGGCCAATGTGACGATCTGGCTTTAAGTCGATTCGATAACAAATGACGAAAACGGACGGATGTCTCAGGTTTTTACTGCATATGAACACTTTTCACATTCTCCCGTGCAACTCGGCTGCTAGTCCTCCTTTCATGCAGAATCTTAAGGTCCTAGCTCATGTCCAAGGCACCAAAGCCAGCTAAAAAGTCAATAATCGATACCTAAAACTTGAATTGGATTACTTCTTACTGGCTATTAAATCAACTTAGATGCATCATCTGTGTTCTACTATGGTGATTTTAGTGTCTCCGCATACCGCAGCACGCGACATAGCTTTGCAGACGATAAGTGCAACCGTTTCAGAGAGAAGAGCAGCCAATGTGACGATCTGGCTTTAAGTCGATTCGATAACAAATGACGAAAACGGACGGATTTCTCAGGTTTCTACTACATATGAACACTTTTCACATTCTCCCATGCAACTCTGTTGCTAGTTCTCCTTTAATGCAGAATCTTAAGGTCCTAGCTCATGTCCAAGGCACCAAAGCCAGCTAAAAAGTCAATAATCGATACCTAAAACTTGAATGGTATTACTTCTTACTGGCTATTACATCAACTTAGATGCTTCATCTGTGTTCTACTATGGTGATTTTAGTGTCTCCGCATACCGCAGCACGCGACATAGCTTTGCAGACGATAAGTGCAACCGTTTCAGAGAGAAGAGCAGCCAATGTGACGATCTGGCTTTAAGTCGATTCGATAACAAATGACGAAAACGGACGTATTTCTCAGGTTTTTACTACATTTGAACACTTTTCACATTCCCCCATGCAACTCGGCTGCTAGTCCTCCTTTCATGCAGAATCTTAAGGTCCTAGCTCATGTCCAAGGCACCAAAGCCAGCTAAAAAGTCAATAATCAATACCTAAATCTTGAATTGGACTACTTCTTTCTGGCTATTACATCAACTTAGAAGCTTCATCTGTGTTCTACTATGGTGCTTTTCCTGTTTCCGCCTACGGCAACACGCGACATACCTTTGAAGACGATAAGTACAACCGTTTCAGAGAGAAGAGCGGCCAATGTGACGATCTGGCTTTAAGTCGATTCGATAACAAATGACGAAAACGGACGGATTTCTCAAGTTTTAACTACATATGAACACTTTTCACATTCTCCCGTGCAACTCGGCTGCTAGTCCTCCTTTCATGCATAATCTTAAGGTCCTAGCTCATGTCCAATGCACCAAAGCCAGCTTAAAGTTCCATGTTCAATACCTAAAACTTGAATTGTACTACTCCTTACTGGCTATTACATCAACTTAGAAGCTTCATCTGTGTTCTATTATGGTGCTTTTAGTGTCTCAGCATACCGCAGCATGCGACATAGCTTTGCAGACGATAAGTACAACCGTTTCAGAGAGAAGAGCGGCCAATGTGTCGATCTGGCTTTAAGTCGATTCGTTAACAAATGACGAAAACGGACGGATTTCTCAGGTTTTTACTACATATGAACACTTTTCACATTCTCCCGTGGAACTCGGCTGCTAGTCCTCCTTTCATGCAGAGTCTTAAGGTCCCAGCTCATGTCCAAGGCACCAAAGCCAGCTAAAAAGTCAATAATCGATACCTAAAACTCGAATTGTACTACTTCTTACTGGATATTACATCAACTTAGAAGCTTCATCTGTGTTCTACTGTGGTGATTTTAGTGTCTCCGCATACCGCAGCACATGACATAGCTTTGCAGACGATAAGTACAACCGTTTCAGAGAAAAGAGCGGCCAATTTGACGATCTGGCTTTAAGTCGATTCGATAACAAATGACGAAAACGGACGGATTTCTCAGGTTTGTACTACATATGAACACTTTTCACATTCTCCCATGGAACTCGGCTGCTAGTCCTCCTTTCATGCAGAGTCTTAAGTTCCTAGCTCATGTCCAAGGCACGAAAGCCAGGTAAAATGTCAATAATCGATACCTAAAACATGAATTGTACTACTTCTTACTGGCTATTACATCAACTTAGAAGCTTCATCTGTGTTCTACTATGGTGCTTTTAGTGTCTCTGCATACCGCAGCACGCGACATAGCTGTGCAGATGATAAGTACTAGCGTTTCAGAGAGAAGAGCGGCGAATGTGACGATCTGGCTTTAAGTCGATTCGATAACAAATGACGAAAACGGACGGATGTCTCAGGTTTTTACTGCATATGAACACTTTTCACATTCTCCCATGCAACTCGGCTGCTAGTCCTCCTTTCATGCAGAATCGTAAGGTCCTAGCTCATGTCCAAGTCACCAAAGCCAGCTAAAAAGTCAATAATCGATAGCTAAAACTTGAATTGGATTACTTCTTACTGGCTATTACATCAACGTAGATGTTTCATCTGTGTTCTACTATGGTGATTTTAGTGTCTCCGCATGCCGCAGCACGCGACATAGCTTTGCAGACGATAAGTACAACCATTTCAGAGAGAAGAGCGGCCAATGTGACGATCTGGCTTTAAGTCGATTCGATAACAAATGACGGAAACGGACGGATTTCTCTGGTTTTTACTACATATGAACACTTTTCACATTCTCCCGTGCAACTCAGCTGCTAGTCCGCCTTTCATGTAGAATCTTAAGGTCCTAGCTCATGTCCAAGGCACCAAAGCCAGCTAAAAAGTCAATAATCGATACCTAAAACTTGAATTGAACTACTTCTTACTGGCTATTACATCAACTTAGAAGCTTGATCTGTGTTCTACTATGGTGATTTTAGTGTCTCCACATACCGCAGCACGCGACATAGCTTTGCAGACGATAAGTACAACCGTTTCAGAGAGAAGAGCGGCCAATGTGACGATCTAGCTTTAAGTCGATTCGATAACAAATGACGAAAACGGACGGATTTCTCAGGTTTTTACTACATATGAACACTTTTCACATTCTCCCGTGCAACTCGGCTGCTAGTCGTCCTTTAATGCAGAATGTTAAGGTCCTAGCTCATGTCCAAGTCACCAAAGCCAGCTAAAAAGTCAATAATCGATACCTAAAACTTGAATTGGATTACTTCTTACTGGCTATTACATCAACTTAGATTCTTCATCTGTGTTCTACTATGATGATTTTAGTGTCTCCGCATACCGCAGCACGCGACATAGCTTTGCAGACGATAGGTACAAGCGTTTCTGAGAGAAGAGCGGCCAATGTGACAATCTGGCTTTAAGTCGATTCGATAACAAATGACGAAAACGGACGGATTTCTAAGGTTTTTACTACATATGAACACTTTTCACGTTCTCCCGTGCAACTCGGCTGCTAGTCCTCCTTTCATGCAGAATGTTAAGGTCCTAGCTCATGTCCAAGGCACCAAAGCCAGCTAAAAAGTCAATAATCGATAACTAAAACTTTAATTTTACTACTTCTTACTGGGTATTACATCAACTTAGAAGCTTGATCTGTGTTCTACTATGGTGCTTTTAGTGTCTCCGCATACCGCAGCACGCGACATAGCTTTGCAGACGATAAGTACAACCGTTTCAGAGAGAAGAGCGGCCAATGTGACGATCTGGCTTTAAGTCGATTCGATAACAAATGACGAAAACGGACGGATTTCTCAGGTTTTTACTACATATGAACACTTTTCACATTCTCCCGTGGAACTCGGCTGCTAGTCCTCCTTTCATGCAGAATCGTAAGGTCCTAGCTCATGTCCAAGGCACCAAAGCCAGCTAAAAAGTCAATAATCGGTACCTAAATCTTGAATTGGACTACTTCTTACTGGCTATTACATCAACTTAGAAGCTTCATCTGTGTTCTACTATGGTGCTTTTCCTGTTTCCGCCTACGGCAACACGCGACATACCTTTGAAGACGATAAGTACAACCGTTTCAGAGAGAAGAGCGGCCAATGTGACGATCTGGCTTTAAGTCGATTCGATAACAAATGACGAAAACGGACGGATTTCTCAAGTTTTAACTACATATGAACACTTTTCACATTCTCCCGTGCAACTCAGCTGCTAGTCCTCCTTTCATGCAGAATCTTAAGGTCCTAGCTCATGTCCAAGGCACCAAGGCCAGCTAAAAGTTCCATATTCAATACCTAAAACTTGAATTGTACTACTTCTTACTGGCTATTACATCAACTTAGAAGCTTCATCTGTGTTCTATTATGGTGCTTTTAGTGTCTCAGCATACCGCAGCACGCGACATAGCTTTGCAGACGATAAGTACAACCGTTTTAGAGAGAAGAGCGGCCAATGTGTCGATCTGGCTTTAAGTCGATTCGATAACAAATGACGAAAACGGACGGATTTCTCAGGTTTTTACTACATATGAACATTTTTACATTCTCCCGTGGAACTCGGCTGCTAGTCCTCCTTTCATGCAGAGTCTTAAGGTCCTAGCTCATGTCCAAGTCACCAAAGCCAGCTAAAAAGTCAATAATCGATACCTAAAACTTGAATTGGACTACTTCTTACTGGCTATTACATCAACTTAGATGCTTCATCTGTGTTCTACTATGGTGATTTCAGTGTCTCAGCATACCGCAGCACGCGACATAGCTTTGCAGACGACAAGTACAACCGTTTCAGAGAGAAGAGCGGCCAATGTGACGATCTGGCTTTAAGTCAATTCGATAACAAATGACGAAAACGGACGGATTTCTCAGGTTTTTACTACATATGAACACTTTTCACATTCTCCCGTGCAACTCGGCTGCTAGTCCTCCTTCATGCAAAGTCTTAAGTTCCTAGCTCGTGTCCAAGGCACCAAAGAATGTTAAAAAGTCAATAACAGATACCTAAAACTTGAATTTTACTACTTCTTACTGGCTATTACATCAACTTAGAAGCTTCAACTGTGTTCTACTATGGTGATTTTAGTGTCTCCGCATACCGCAGCACGCGACATAGCTTTGCAGATGATAAGTACAAGCGTTTCAGAGAGAAGAGCGGCCAATGTGACGATCTTGCTTTAAGTCGATTCGATAACAAATGACGAAGACGGACGGATTTCTCAGGTTTTTACTACATATGAACACTTTTCACATTCTCCCGTGCAACTCGGCTGCTAGTCCTCCTTTCATGCACAATCTTAAGGTCCTAGCTCATGTCCAAGGCACCAAAGCCAGCTAAAAAGTCAATAATCGATACCTAAAACTTGAATTCTACTACTTCTTACTGGCTATTACATCAACTTAGAAGCTTCATCTGTGTTCTACTATGGTGCTTTTACTCTCTCCACATACCGCAGCACGCGACATAGCTTTGCAGACGATAAGTACAACCGTTTCAGTGAGAAGAGCGGCCAATGTGACGATCTGGCTTTAAGTCGATTCGATAACAAATGACGAAAACGGACGGATGTCTCAGATTTTTACTAGATATGAACACTTTTCACATTCTCCCGTGCAACTGGGCTGCTAGTCCACCTTTTATGCAGAATCTTAAAGTAGTAGCTCATGTCCAAGGCACCAAAGCCAGCTATAAAGTCAATAATCGATACCTAAAACTTGAATTGTACTACTTCTTACTGGCTATTACATCAACTTAGAAGCTTCATCTGTGTTCTACTATGGTGCTTTTCCTGTTTCCGCCTACGGCAACACGCGACATAGCTTTGCAGGCGAGAAGTACAACCATTTCAGAGAGAAGAGCGGCCAATGTGACGATCTGGCTTTAAGTCGATTCGATAACAAATGACGAAAACGGACGGATTTCTCTGGTTTTTACTACATATGAACACTTTTTCACATTCACCCGTGCAACTCGGCTGCTAGTCCTCCTTTAATGCAGAATCTTAAGGTCCTAGCTCATGTCCAAGGCACCAAAGCCAGCTAAAAGGTCAATATTGAATACCTAAAACTTGAATTGGATTACTTCTTACTGGCTATTACATCAACTTAGAAGCTTCATCTGTGTTCTACTATGGTGATTTCAGTGTCTCCGCATACCGCAGTACGCGACATAGCTTTGCAGACGATAAGTACAACCGTTTCAGAGAGAATAGCGGCCAATGTGACGATCTGGCTTTAAGTCGATTCGATAACAAATGACGAAAACGGACGGATTTCTTAGGTTTTTACTACATATGAACACTTTTCATATTCTCCCATGCAACTCGGCTGCTAGTCCTCCTTTCATGCAGAATCTTAAGGTCCTAGCTCATGTCCAAGGCACCAAAGCCAGCTAAAAAGTCAATAATCGATACCTAAAACTTGAATTGTACAACTTCTTACTGGCTATTACATCAACTTAGAAGCTTCATCTGTGTTCTACTATGGTCCTTTTAGTGTCTCCACATACCGCAGCACGCGACATAGCTTTGCAGACGGTAAGTACAACCGTTTCAGAGAGAAGAGCGGCCAATGTGACGATCTGGCTTTAAGTCGATTCGATAACAAATGACGAAAACGGACGGATTTTTAAGGTTTTTATTACATATGAACACTTTTCACATTCTCCCGTGCATCTCGGCTGCTAGTCCTCCTTTCATGCAGAATCGTAAGGTCCTAGCTCATGTCCAAGGCACCAAACCCAGCTAAAAAGTCAATAATCGATACCTAAAACTTGAATTGTACTACTTCTTACTGGCTATTACATCAACTTAGAAGCTTCATCTGTGTTCTACTATGGTGCTTTTACTCTCTCCACATACCGCAGCACGCGACATAGCTTTGCAGACGATAAGTACAACCGTTTCAGAGAGAAGAGCGGCCAATGTGACGATCTGGCTTTAAGTCGATTCGATAACAAATGACGAAAACGGACGGATGTCTCAGGTTTTTACTACATATTAACACTTTTCACATTCTCCCGTGCAACTGGGCTGCTAGTCCTCCTTTTATGCAGAATCTTAAAGTCCTAGCTCATGTCCAAAGCACCAAAGCCAGCTAAAAAGTCAATAATCGATACCTAAAACTTGAATTGTACTACTTCTTACTGGCTATTACATCAACTTAGAAGCTTCATCTGTGTTCTACTATGGTGCTTTTCCTGTTTCCGCCTACGGCAACACGCGACATAGCTTTGCAGACGATAAGTACAACCGTTTCAGAGAGAAGAGCGGCCAATGTGACGAACAGGCCTTAAGTCGATTCGATAACAAATGACGAAAACGTACGGATTTCTGAGGTTTTTACTACATATGAACACTTTTCACATTTTCCCCTGCAACTCGGCTGCTAGTCCTCCTTTTATGCATAATCTTAAAGTCCTAGCTCATGTCCAAGGCACCAAAGCCAGCTAAAAAGTCAATAATCGATACCTAAAACTTGAATTGTACTACTTCTTACTGGCTATTACATCAACTTAGAAGCTTCATCTGTGTTCTACTATGGTGCTTTTCCTGTTTCCGCCTACGGCAACACGCGACATAGCTTTGCAGTCGATAAGTACAACCGTTTCAGAGAGAAGAGCGGCCAATGTGACGATCTGGCTTTAAGTCGATTCGATAACAAATGACGAAAACGGACGGATGTCTCAGGTTTTTACTGCATATGAACAATTTTCACATTCTCCCGTGCAACTCGGCTGCTAGTCCTCCTTTCATGCAGAATCTTAAGGTCCTAGCTCATGTCCAATGCACCAAAGCCAGCTAAAAAGTCAATAATCGATACCTAAAACTTGAATTGGATTACTTCTTACTGGCTATTACATCAACTTAGATGCTTCATCTGTGTTCTACTATGGTGATTTTAGTGTCTCAGCATACCGCAGCACGCGACATAGCTTTGCAGACGATAAGTGCAACCGTTTCAGAGAGAAGAGCAGTCAATGTGATGAACTGGCTTTAAGTCGATTCGATAACAATTGACGAAAACGGACGGATTTGTCAGGTTTTTACTACATATGAACACTTTTCACATTCTCCCATGCAACTCGGCTGATAGTCCTCCTTTAATGCAGAATCTTAAGGTCCTAGCTCATGTCCAAGGCACCAAAGCCAGCTAAAAAGTCAATAATCGATACCTAAAACTTGAATTGGATTACTTCTTAGTGGCTATTACATCAACTTAGATGCTTCATCTGTGTTCTACTATGGTGATTTTAGTGTCTCCGCATACCGCAGCACGTGACATAGCTTTGCAGACGATAGGTACAAGCGTTTCAGAGAGAAGAGCGGCCAATGTGACGATCTGGCTTTAAGTCGATTCGATAACAAATGACGAAAACGGACGTATTTCTCAGGTTTTTACTACATTTGAACACTTTTCACATTCTCCCATGCAACTCGGCTGCTAGTCCTCCTTTAATGCAGAATCTTAAGGTCCTAGCTCATGTCCAAGGCACCAAAGCCAGCTAAAAAGTCAATAATCGATACCTAAATCTTGAATTGGACTACTTCTTACTGGCTATTACATCAACGTAGATGCTTCATCTGTGTTCTACTATGGTGCTTTTCCTGTTTCCGCCTACGGCAACACGCGACATACCTTTGAAGACGATAAGTACAACCGTTTCAGAGAGAAGAGCGGCCAATGTGACGATCTGGCTTTAAGTCGATTCGATAACAAATGACGAAAACGGACGGATTTCTCAGGTTTTAACTACATATGAACACTTTTCACATTCTCCCGTGCAACTCGGCTGCTAGTCCTCCTTTCATGCAGAATCTTAAGGTCCTAGCTCATGTCCGAGGCACCAAAGCCAGCTAAGAAGTCAATAATCGATACCTAAAACTCGAATTGTACTACTTCTTACTGGATATTACATCAACTTAGAAGCGTCATCTGTGTTCTACTGTGGTGATTTTAGTGTCTCCGCATACCGCAGCACGCGACATAGCTTTGCAGACGATAAGTACAATCATTTCAGAGAAAAGAGCGGCCAATTTGACGATCTGGCTTTAAGTCGTTTCGATAACAAATGACGAAAACGGACGGATTTCTCAGGTTTTTAAAAACATATGAACACTTTTCACATTCTCCCGTGCAACTCGGCTGCTAGTCCTCCTTTCATGCAGAGTCTTAAGGTCCTAGCTCATGTCCAAGTCACCAAAGCCAGCTAAAAAGTCAATAATCAATACCTAAAACATGAATTGTACTACTTCTTACTGGCTATTACATCAACTTAGAAGCTTCATCTGTGTTCTACTATGGTGCTTTTAGTGTCTCTGCATACCGCAGCACGCGACATAGCTTTGCAGACGATAAGTACAACCGTTTCAGAGAGAAGAGCGGATAATGTGACGATCTGGCTTCAAGTCCATTCGATAACAAATGACGAAAACGGACGGATTTCTAAGGTTTTTACTACGTATGAACACTTTTCACATTCTCCCGTGCAACTCGGCTGCTAGTCCTCCTTTCATGCAGAATCGTAAGGTCCTAGCTCATGTCCAAGGCACCAAAGCCAGCTAAATAGTCAATATTCGATACCTACAACTTGAATTGTACTACTTCTTACCTTCTATTACATCAACTTAGAAGCTTCATCTGTGTTCTACTATGGTGATTTTAGTGTCTCCGCATACCGCAGCACGCGACATTGCTTTGTAGACGATAAGTACAACCGTTTCAGAGAGAAGAGCGACCAATGTGACGATCTGGCTTTAAGTCGATTCGATAACAAATGACGAAAACGGACGGATTTCTCAGGTTTTTTTTTTTTTTTAGATATGAACACTTTTCACATTCTCCCGTCCAACTCGGCTGCTAGTCCTCCTTTCATGCAGAATCTTAAGGTCCTAGCTCATGTCCAAGTCACCAAAGCCAGCTCAAAAGTCAATAATCGATACCTAAAACTTGAATTGGACTACTTCTTACTGGCTATTACATCAACTTAGATGCTTCATCTGTGTTCTACTATGGTGATTTCAATGTCTCCGCATACCGCAGCACGCGACATAGCTTTGCAGACGAGAAGTACAACCGTTTCAGAGAGAAGAGCGGCCAATGTGACGATCTGGCTTTAAGTCGATTCGATAACAAATGACGAAAACGGACGGATTTCTCAGGTTTTTACTACATATGAACACTTTTCACATTCTCCCGTGCAACTCGGCTGCTAGTCCTCTTTTATGAAAAGTCTTAACTTCCTAGCTCGTGTCTAAGGCACCAAAGAAGGTTAAAAAGTCAATAACCGATACCTAAAACTTGAATTTTACTACTTCTTACTGGCTATTACATCAACTTAGAAGCTTCATCTGTGTTCTACTATTGTGCTTTTAGTGTGTCCGCATACCGCAGCACGTGACATAGCTTTGCCGACGATAAGTACAACCGTTTCAGGGAGAAGAGCGGCCAATTTGACGATCTGGCTTTAAGTCGATTCGATAACAAATGACGAAAACGGACGGATTTCTCAGGTTTTAACTACATATGAACACTTTTCACATTCTCCCGTGCAACTCGGCTGCTAGTCCTCCTTTCATGCAGAATCTTAAGGTCCTAGCTCATGTCCGAGGCACCAAAGCCAGCTAAGAAGTCAATAATCGATACCTAAAACTCGAATTGTACTACTTCTTACTGGATATTACATCAACTTAGAAGCGTCATCTGTGTTCTACTGTGGTGATTTTAGTGTCTCCGCATACCGCAGCACGCGACATAGCTTTGCAGACGATAAGTACAACCATTTCAGAGAAAAGAGCGGCCAATTTGACGATCTGGCTTTAAGTCTATTCGATAACAAATGACGAAAACGGACGGATTTCTCAGGTTTTTACTACATATGAACACTTTTCACATTCTCCCGTGCAACTCGGCTGCTAGTCCTCTTTTATGAAAAGTCTTAACTTCCTAGCTCGTGTCTAAGGCACCAAAGAAGGTTAAAAAGTCAATAACCGATACCTAAAACTTGAATTTTACTACTTCTTACTGGCTATTACATCAACTTAGAAGCTTCATCTGTGTTCTACTATTGTGCTTTTAGTGTGTCCGCATACCGCAGCACGTGACATAGCTTTGCCGACGATAAGTACAACCGTTTCAGCGAGAAGAGCGGCCAATGTGACGATCTGGCTTTAATTCGATTCCATAACAAATGACGAAAACGGACGGATGTCTCTGGTTTTTACTGCATATGAACACTTTTCACATTCTCCCATGCAACTCGGCTGCTAGTCCTCCTTTCATGCAGAATCTTAAGGTCCTAGCTCATGTCCAAGTCACCAAAGCCAGCTAAAAAGTCAATAATCGATAGCTAAAACTTGAATTGGATTACTTCTTACTGGCTATTACATCAACTTAGGTGCTTCATCTGTGTTCTACTATGGTGATTTTAGTGTCTCCGCATACCGCAGCACGCGACATAGCTTTGCAGACGATAAGTACAACCGTTTCAGAGGGAAGAGCGGCCAATGTGACGATCTGGCTTTAAGTCGATTCGATAACAAATGACGAAAACGGACGGATTTCTAAGGTTTTTACTACATATGAACACTTTTCACATTCTCCCGTGCAACTCGGCTGCTAGCCCTCCTTTCATGCAGAATCGTAAGGTCCTAGCTCACGTCCAAGGCACCGAAGCCAGCTAAAAAGTCAATAATCGATACCTAAAACTTGAATTGTACTACTTCTTACTGGCTATTACATCAACTTAGAAGCTTCATCTGTGTTCTACTATGGTGCTTTTAGTGTCTCCACATACCGCAGCACGCGACATAGCTTTGCAGACGATAAGTACAACCGTTTCAGAGAGAAGAGCGGCCAATGTGACGATCTGGCTTTAAGTCGATTCGATAACAAATGACGAAAACGGACGGACTTTTAAGGTTTTTATTACATATGAACACTTTTCACATTCTCCCGTGCAACTTGGCTGCTAGTCCTCCTTTCATGCAGAATCGTAAGGTCCTAGCTCATGTCCAAGGCACCAAAGCCAGCTAAAAAGTCAATAATCGATACCTAAAACTTGAATTGTACTACTTCTTACTGGCTATTACATCAACTTAGAAGCTTCATCTGTGTTCTACTATGGTGCTTTTAGTGTCTCCGCATACCGCAGCACGCGACATAGCTTTGGAGACGATAAGTACAACCGTTCCCGAGAGCAGAGCGGCCAATGTGACGATCTGGCTTTAAGTCGATTCGATAACAAATGACGAAAACGGACGGATTTCTCAGGTTTTTACTACATATGAACAATTTTCACATTCTCCCGTGCAACTCGGCTGCTAGTCCTCCTTTCATGCAGAATCTTGTGGTCCTAGCGCATTTCCAAGGCACCAAAGCCAGCTAAAAAGTAAATAATCGATACCTAAAACTTAAATTGTACTATTTCTTACTGGGTATTACATCAACTTAGAAGATTCATCTGTGTTCTACTATTGTGCTTTTAGTGTCTCCGCATACCGCAGCACGCGACATAGCTTAGCAGACGATAAGTACAAGCGTTTCAGAGAGAAGAGCGGCCATTGTGACGATCTGGCTATAAGTCGATTCGATAACAAATGACGAAAACGGACGGATTTCTCAAGTTTTAACTACATTTGAACACTTTTCACATTCTCATGTGCAACTCGGCTGCTAGTCCTCCTTTCATGCAGAATCTTAAGGTCCTAGCTCATGTCCAAGGCACCAAAGCCAGCTAAAAAGTCAATAATCGATACCTAAAACTTGAATTGTACTACTTCTTACTGGCCATTCCATCAACTTAGAAGCTTCATCTGTGTTCTACTATGGTGCTTTTAGTGTCTCCGCAAATCGCAGAACGCGACATAGCTTTGCAGACGATAAGTACAACAGTTTCAGAGAAAAGAGCGGCCAATGTGACGATCTGGCTTTAAGTCGATTCGATAACAAATGACGAAAGCGGACGGATTTGTCAGGTTTTTACTACATATGAACACTTTTCTCATTCTCCCGTGCAACTCGGCTGCTAGTCCTCCTTTCATGCAGAATCATAAGGTCCTAGCTCATGTCCAATGCACCAAAGCCAGCTAAAACTCAATAATCGATACCTAAAACTTGAATTGTACTACTTCTTACTGGCTATTACATCAACTTAGAAGCTTCATCTGTGTTCTACTATGGTGCTTTTAGTGTCTCCGCATACCGCAGCACGCGACATAGCTTTGGAGACGATAAGTACAACCGTTTCAGAGAGAAGAGCGGCCAATGTGACGATCTGGCTTTAAGTCGATTCGATAACAAATGACGAAAACGGACGGATGTCTCAGGTTTTTACTACATATGAACACTTTTCACATTCTCCTGTGCAACTGGGCTGCTAGTCCTCCTTTTATGCAGAATCTTAAAGTCCTAGTTCATGTCCAAAGCACCAAAGCCAGCTAAAAAGTCAATAATCGATACCTAAAACTTGAATTGTACTACTTCTTACTGGCTATTACATCAACTTTGAAGCTTCATGTGTGTTCTACTATGGTGCTTTTCCTCTTTCCGCCTACGGCAACACGCGACATAGCTTTGCAGACGATAAGTACAACCGTTCCCGAGAGCAGAGCGGCCAATGTGACGATCTGGCTTTAAGTCGATTCGATAACAAATGACGAATACGGACGGACTTCTCAGGTTTTTACTACATATGAACAATTTTCACATTCCCCCGTGCAACTCGGCTGCTAGTCCTCCTTTCATGCAGTATCTTGTGGTCCTAGCGCATTTCCAAGGCACCAAAGCCAGCTAAAAAGTAAATAATCGATACCTAAAACTTGAATTGTACTATTTCTTACTGGGTATTACATCAACTTAGAAGATTCATCTGTGTTCTACTATTGTGCTTTTAGTGTCTCCGCATACCGCAGCACGCGACATAGCTTAGCAGACGATAAGTACAAGCGTTTCAGAGGGAAGAGCGGCCATTGTGACGATCTGGCTATAAGTCGATTCGATAACAAATGACGAAAACGGACGGATTTCTCAAGTTTTAACTACATTTGAACACTTTTCACATTCTCATGTGCAACTCGGCTGCTAGTCCTCCTTTCATGCAGAATCTTAAGGTCCTAGCTCATGTCCAAGGCACCAAAGCCAGCTAAAAAGTCAATAATCGATACCTAAAACTTGAATTGTACTACTTCTTACTGGCCATTCCATCAACTTAGAAGCTTCATCTGTGTTCTACTATGGTGCTTTTAGTGTCTCCGCAAATCGCAGAACGCGACATAGCTTTGCAGACGATAAGTACAACCGTTTCAGAGAGAAGAGCGGCCAATGTGACGATCTGGCTTTAAGTCGATTCGATAACAAATGACGAAAGCGGACGGATTTGTCAGGTTTTTACTACATATGAACACTTTTCTCATTCTCCCGTGCAACTCGGCTGCTAGTCCTCCTTTCATGCAGAATCATAAGGTCCTAGCTCATGTCCAATGCACCAAAGCCAGCTAAAATTCAATAATCGATACCTAAAACTTGAATTGTACTACTTCTTACTGGCTATTACATCAACTTAGAAGCTTCATCTGTGTTCTACTATGGTGCTTTTAGTGTCTCCGCATACAGCAGCACGCGACATAGCTTTGCAGACGATAAGTACAACCGTTTCAGAGAGAAGAGCGTCCAATGTGACGATTTGGCTTTAAGTCGATTCGATAACAAATGACGAAAACGGACGGATTTCTCAGGTTTTTACTACATATGAACACTTTACACTTTCTCCCGTGCAACTCGGATGCTAGTCCTCCTTTCATGCTGAATCTTAAGGTCCTAGCTCTTGTCCAAGGCACCAAAGCCAGCTAAAGATCAATATTCAATACCTAAAACTTGAATTGTACCACTTCTTACTGGCTATTACATCAACTTAGAAGCTTCATCTGTGTTCTACTACGGTGCTTTTAGTGTCTCAGCATACCGCAGCACGCGACATAGCTTTGCAGACGATAAGTACAACCGTTTCAGAGAGAAGAGCGGCCAATGTGACGATCTGGCTTTAAGTCGATTCGATAACAAATGACGAAAACGGACGGATTTTTAAGGTTTTTATTACATATGAACACTTTTCACATTCTCCCGTGCAACTTGGCTGCTAGTCCTCCTTTCATGCAGAATTGTAAGGTCCTAGCTCATGTCCAAGGCACCAAAGCCAGCTAAAAAGTCAATAATCGATACCTAAAACTTGAATTGTACTACTTCTTACTGGCTATTATATCAACTTAGAAGCTTCATCTGTGTTCTACTATGGTGCTTTTAGTGTCTCCGCATACCGCAGCACGCGACATAGCTTTGGAGACGATAAGTACAACCGTTTCAGAGAGAAGAGCGGCCAATGTGACGATCTGGCTTTAAGTCGATTCGATAACAAATGACGAAAACGGACGGATGTCTCAGGTTTTTACTACATATGAACACTTTTCACATTCTCCCGTGCAACTGGGCTGCTAGTCCTCCTTTTATGCAGAATCTTAAAGTCCTAGTTCATGTCCAAAGCACCAAAGCCAGCTAAAAAGTCAATAATCGATACCTAAAACTTGAATTGTACTACTTCTTACTGGCTATTACATCAACTTTGAAGCTTCATGTGTGTTCTACTATGGTGCTTTTCCTGTTTCCGCCTACGGCAACACGCGACATAGCTTTGCAGACGATAAGTACAACCGTTCCCGAGAGCAGAGGGGCCAATGTGACGATCTGGCTTTAAGTCGATTCGATAACAAATGACGAAAACGGACGGATTTCTCAGGTTTTTACTACATATGAACAATTTTCACATTCTCCCGTGCAACTCGGCTGCTAGTCCTCCTTTCATGCAGAATCTTGTGGTCCTAGCTCATGTCCAAGGCACCAAAGCCAGCTAAAAAGTAAATAATCAATACCTAAAACTTGAATTGTACTACTTCTTACTGGGTATTACATCAACTTAGAAGATTCATCTGTGTTCTACTAGTGTGCTTTTAGTGTCTCCGCATACCGCAGCACGCGACATAGCTTAGCAGACGATAAGTACAAGCGTTTCAGAGAGAAGAGCGGCCATTGTGACGATCTGGCTATAAGTCGATTCGATAACAAATGACGAAAACGGACGGATTTCTCAAGTTTTAACTACATTTGAACACTTTTCACATTCTCCCGTGCAACTCGGCTGCTAGTCCTCCTTTCATACAGAATGTTAAGGTCCTAGCTCATGTCCAAGGCACCAAAGCCAGCTAAAAAGTCAATAATCGATACCTAAAACTTGAATTGGACTACTTCTTACTGGCTATTACATCAACTTAGAAGCTTCATCTGTGTTCTACTGTGGTGATTTTAGTGTCTCCAGATCCCACAGCACGTGACATAGCTTTGCAGACGATAAGTACAACCGATTCAGAGAGGAGAGCGGCCAATCTGACGATCTGGCTTTAAGTCGATTCGATAACAAATGACGAAAACGGACGTATTTCTCAGGTTTTTACTACATATGAACACTTTTCACATTCTCCCGTGCAACTCGGCTGCTAGTCCTCCTTTCATGCAGAATGTTAAAGTCCTAGGTCATGTCCAAGGCACCAAAGCCAGCTATAAAGTCAATAATCGATACCTAAAACTTGAATAGTACTACGTCTTACTGGGTATTACGTCAACTTAGAAGCTTCATCTGTGTTCTACTATGGTGCTTTTAGTGTCTCCGCATACCGCAGCACGCGACATAGCTTAGCAGACGATAAGTAGAACCGTTTCAGAGAGAAGAGCGGCCAATGTGACGATCTGGCTTTAAGTCGATTCGATAACAAATGACGAAAATGGACGGATTTCTCAGGTTTTTACTACATATGAACACTTTACACTTTCTCCCGTGCAACTCGGATGCTAGTCCTCCTTTCATGCTGAATCTTAAGGTCCTAGCTCTTGTCCAAGGCACCAAAGCCAGCTAAAGATCAATATTCAATACCTAAAACTTGAATTGTACCACTTCTTACTGGCTATTACATCAACTTAGAAGCTTGATCTGTGTTCTACTATGGTGCTTTTAGTGTCTCAGCATACCGCAGCACGCGACATAGCTTTGCAGACGATAAGTACAACCGTTTCAGAGAGAAGAGCGGCCAATGTGACGATCTGGCTTTAAGTCGATTCGATAACAAATGACGAAAACGGACGGATTTCTCAGGTTTTTACTACATATGAACACTTTTCACATTCTCCCGTGCAACTCGGCTGCTAGTCCTCCTTTCATGCAGAGTCTTAAGGTCCTAGCTCATGTCCAAAGCACCAAAGCCAGCTAAAAAGTCAATAATCGATACCTAAAACTTGAATTGTACTACTTCTTACTGGCTATTACATCAACTTAGAAGCTTCATGTGTGTTCTACTATGGTGCTTTTCCTGTTTCCGCCTACGGCAACACGCGACATAGCTTTGCAGACGATAAGTACAACCGTTCCCGAGAGCAGAGCGGCCAATGTGACGATCTGGCTTTAAGTCGATTCGATAACAAATGACGAAAACGGACGGATTTCTCAGGTTTTTACTACATATGAACAATTTTCACATTCTCCCGTGCAACTCGGCTGCTAGTCCTCCTTTCCTGCAGAATCTTGAGGTCCTAGCTCATGTCCAAGGCACCAAAGCCAGCTAAAAAGTAAATAATCGATACCTAAAACTTGAATTGTACTACTTATTACTGGGTATTACATCAACTTAGAAGATTCATCTGTGTTCTACTATTGTGCTTTTAGTGTCTCCGCATACCGCAGCACGCGACATAGCTTTGCACACGAGAAGTACAACCGTTTCAGAGAGAAGAGCGGCCAATGTGACGATCTTGCTTTAAGTCGATTCGATAACAAATGACGAAAGCGGACGGATTTCTCAGGTTTTTACTACATATGAACACTTTTCTCATTCTCCCGTGCAACTCGGCTGCTAGTCCTCCTTTCATGCAGAATCATAAGGTCCTAGCTCATGTCCAAGGCACCAAAGCCAGCTAAAAAGTCAATAATCGATACCTAAAACTTGAATTGTACTACTTCTTACTGGCTATTACATCAACTTAGAAGCTTCATCTGTGTTCTACTATGGTGCTTTTCGTGTCTCAGCATACCGCAGCACGCGAAATAGTTTTGCAGACGATAAGTACAACCGTTTCAGAGAGAAGAGCGGCCAATGTGACGATCTGGCTTTAAGTCGATTCGATAACAAATGACGAAAACGGACCGATTTCTCAGGTTTTTACTACATATGAACACTTTTCATATTCTCCCGTGCAACTCGGCTGCTAGTCCTCCTGTCGTGCAGAATCTTAAGGTTCTAGCTCATGTCCAAGGCACCAAAGCCAGCTAAAAAGTCCATAATCAATACCTAAAACTTGAATTGTACTACTTCTTACTGGCTATTACATCAACTTAGAAGCTTCATCTGTGTTCTACTACGGTGCTTTTAGTTTCTCCGCATACCGCAGCAGGCGACATAGTTCTGCAGACGATAAGTACAACCGTTTCAGAGAGAAGAGCGGCCAATGTGACGATCTGGCTTTAAGTCGATTCGATAACAAATGACGAAAACTGACGGATTTCTCAGGTTTTTACTACATATGAACACTTTACACTTTCTCCCGTGCAACTCGGATGCTAGTCCTCCTTTCGTGCTGAATCTTAAGGTCCTAGCTCTTGTCCAAGGCACCAAAGCCAGCTAAAGATCAATATTCAATACCTAAAACTTGAATTGTACCACTTCTTACTGGCTATTACATCAACTTAGAAGCTTGATCTGTGTTCTACTATGGTGCTTTTAGTGTCTCAGCATACCGCAGCACGCGACATAGTTTTGCAGACGATAAGTACAACCGATTCAGAGAGGAGAGCGGCCAATGTGACGATCTGGCTTTAAGTCGATTCGATAACAAATGACGAAAACGGACGGATTTCTCAGGTTTTTACTACATATGAACACTTTTCTCATTCTCCCGTGCAACTCGGCTGCTAGTCCTCCTTTCATGCAGATTCATAAGGTCCTAGCTTATGTCCAAGGCACCAAAGCCCTCTAAAACGTCAATAATCGATACCTAAAACTTGAATTGTACTACTTCTTACTGGCTATAACATCAACTTAGAAGCTCCATCTGTGTTCTACTATGGTGCTTTTAGAGTCTCCGCATACCACAGCACGCGACATAGCTTTGCAATCGATAAGTACAACCGTTTCAGAGAGAAGAGCGGCCAATGTGGCGATCTGGCTTTAAGGCGATTCGATAACAAATGACGAAAACGGACCGATTTCTCAGGTTTTTACTACATATGAACACTTTTCACATTCTCCCGTGCAACTCGGCTGCTAGTCCTTCTTTCATGCTGAATGTTAAGGTCCTAGCTCATGTCCAAAGCACCAAAGCCTGCTAAAGATCAATAATCGATACCTAAAACTTGAATTGTACTACGTCTTACTGGGTATTACATCAACTTAGAAGCTTCATCTGTGTTCTACTACGGTGCTTTTAGTGTCTCCGCATACCGCAGCACGCGACATAGCTTTGGAGACGAAAAGTACAAGCGTTTCAGAGAGAAGATCGGAAAATGTGACGATCTGGCTTTAAGTCGATTCGATAACAAATGACGAAAATGGTAGGATTTCTCGGGTTTTTACTACATTTGAAGACTTTTCACATTCCCCCGTGCAACTCGGCTGCTAGTCCTCCTTTCATGCTGAATCTTAAGGTCCTAGCTCGTGTCCAAGGCACCAAAGAAGGGTAATATGTCAATAACCGATAGCTAAAACTTGAATTGTACTACTTTTTACTCTCTATTACATCAACTTAAAAGCTTCATCTGTGTTCTACTATGGTGCTTTTAGTGTCTCCGCATATCGCAGCACGCGACATAGCATTGCAATCGATAAGTACAACCGTTTCAGAGAGAAGAGCGGCCAATGTGACGATCTGGCTTTAAGTCGATTCGATAACAAATGACGAAAATGGAAGGATTTCTCGGGTTTTTACTACATATGAACACTTTTCACATTCTCCAGTGCAACTCGGCTGCTAGTCCTCCTTCATGCAAAGTCTTAAGTTCCCGGTTAATGTCCAAGGCACAAAATCCAGCTAAAAATTCAATATTCAATACCTAAAACTCGAATGTATTACTTCTTACTGGCTATTACATCAACTTAGAAGCTTGATCTGTGTTCTAATATGGTGCTTTTAGTGTCTCAGCATACCGCAGCACGCGACATAGCTTTGCAGACGATAAGTACAACCGTTTCAGAGAGAAGAGCGGCCAATGTGACGATCTGGCTTTAAGTCGATTCGATATCAAATGACGAAAACGGACGGATGTCTAGGTTTTTACTACATGTGAACACTTTTCATATTCTCCCGTCCAACTCCGCTGCTAATCCTCCTTTCATGCAGAATCTTAAGGACCTAGCTCATGTCCAAGGCACCAAAGCCAGCTAAAAAGTCAATCATCGATACCTAAAACTTGAATTGTACTACTTCATACTGGCTATTACATCAACTTAGAAGCTTCATCTGTGTTCTACGATGGTGCTTTTAGTGTCTCCTCATACCGCAGCACGAGATATAGCTTTGCAGACGATAAATGTAACCGTTTGAGACAGAAGTGCGGCTAATGTGACGATCTGGCTTTATGTCGATTCGATAACAAATGAGGAAAACGGACGGATTTCTCAGGTTATAACTACATATGAACACTTTTCACATTCTCCCGTGCAACTCGGCTGCTAGTCCTCCTTTCATGCAGAATGTTAAGGTCCTAGCTCGTGTCCAAGGCACCAAAGCCAGCTAAAAAGTCAATAATCGATACCTAAAACTTTAATTTTACTACTTCTTACTGGATATTGCATCAACTTAGAAGCCTCATCTGTGTTCTACTACGGTGATTTTAGTGTCTCCGCACACCGCAGCACGCGACATTGCTTTGTAGACGATAAGTACAACCGTTTCAGAGAGATGAGCGGCCAATGTGACGATCTGGCTTTAAGTCGGTTCTATAACAAAAGACGAAAACGGACCGATTTCTCAGGTTTTTACTACATATGAACACTTTTCACATTCTCCCGTGCAACTCGGCTGCTCGTCCTCCTTTTATGCAGTATGTTAAGGTCCTAGCTCAAGTCCAAGGTACCAAAGCCAGCTAAAAAGTAAATAATCGATACCTAAAACTTGAATTGTACTATATCTTACTGGCTATTACATCAACTTAGAAGCTTCATCTGTGTTCTACTATGGTGCTTTTACTGTCTCCGCATACCGCAGCACGCGACATAGCTTTGCAGACGATATGTACAACCGTTTCAGAGAGAAGAGCGGCCAATGTGACGATCTGGCTTTAAGTCGATTCGATAACAAATGACGAAAACGGACGTATTTCTCAGGTTTTTACTACATTTGAAGACTTTTCACATTCTCCCGTGCAACTCGGCTGCTAGTCCTCCTTTCATGCAGAATATTAAGGTCCTAGCTCATGTCCAAGGCACCAAAGCCAGCTAAAAATTCAATATTCAATACCTAAAACATGAATTGTACTACTTCTTACTGGCTATTACATCAACTTAGAAGCTTGATCTGTGTTCTACTATGGTGCTTTTAGTGTCTCAGCATACCGCAGCACGCGTCATAGCTTTGCAGACAATAAGTACCACCGTTTCAGAGAGAAGAGCGGCCAATGTGACGATCTGGCTTTAAGTCGACTCGATAACAAATGACGAAAACGGACGGGTGTCTCAGGTTTTTACTACATATGAACACCTTTCACATTCTCCCGTGCAACTCCGCTGCTAATCCTCCGTTCATGCAGAATCTTAAGGTCCTAGCTCATGTCCAAGTCACCAAAGATAGCTAAAAAGTCAATAATCGATACCTAAAACTTGAATTGTACTACTTCTTACTGGCTATTACATCAACTTAGAAGCTTCATCTGTGTTCTACTATGTTGATTTTAGTGTCTCCGCATACCGCAGCACGCGACATAGCTTTGCAGACGATAAGTACAACCGTTTCAGAGAGAAGAGCGGCCAATGTGACGATCTGGCTTTAAGTCGATTCGATAACAAATGACGAAAACGGACCGATTTCTCAGGTTTTTACTACATATGAACACTTTTCACATTCTCCCGTGCAACAGGGCTGCTAGTCCTCCTTTCATGCAGAATCTTAAGGTCCTAGCTCATGTCCAAGGCACCAAAGCCAGCTAAAAATTCAATATTGAATACCTAAAATTTGAATTGTACTACTTCTTACTGGCTATTACATCAACTTAGAAGCTTCATCTGTGTTCTACTATGGTGCTTTTAGTGTCTCCGCATACCGCAGCACGCGACATAGCTTTGCAATCGATAAGTACAACCGTTTCAAAGAGCAGAGCGGCCAATCTGACGATCTGGCTTTAAGTCGGTTCGATAACAAATGACGAAAACGGACGGATTTCTCGGGTTTTTACTACATGTTAAGACTTTTCACATTCTCCCGTGCAAATCGGCTGCTAGTCCTCCTTTCATGCAGAATGTTAAGGTCCTAGCTCATGTCCAAGGCACCAAAGCCAGCTAAAAAGTCAATAATCGATACCTAAAACTTGAATTGTACTACTTCTTACTGGCTATTACATCAACTTAGAAGCTTCATCTGTGTTCTACTATGGTGATTTTAGTGTCTCCGCATACCGCAGCACGCGACATAGCTTTGCAGACGATAAGTACAACCGTTTCAGAGAGAAGAGCGGCCAATGTGACGATCTGGCTTTAAGTCGATTCGATAACAAATGACGAAAACGGACGGATTTCTCAGGTTTTTACTACATATGAACACTTTTCACATTCTCCCGTGCAACTCGGCTGCTAGTCCTCCTTTCATGCAGAATCTTTAGGTCCTAGCTCATGTCCAAGGCACCAATGCCAGCTAAAAAGTCAATAATCGATACCTAAATCTTGAATTGTACTATATCTTACTGGCTATTACATCAACATAGAAGCTTCATCTGTGTTCTGCTATGGTGCTTTTACTGTCTCCGCATACCGCAGCACGCGACATAGCTTTGCAGACGATAAGTACAAGCGTTTCAGAGAGAAGAGCGGCCAATGTGACGATCTGGCTTTAAGTCGATTCGATAACAAATTACGAAAACGGACGGATGTCACAGGTTTTTACTACATATGAACACTTTTCACATTCTCCCGTGCAACTCCGCTGCTAATCCTCCTTTCATGCAGAATCTTAAGGTCCTAGCTCATGTCCAAGGCACCAAAGCTAGCTAAAAAGTCAATAATCGATACCTAAAACTTGAACTGTACTACTTCTTACTGGCTATTACATCAACTTAGAAGCTTCATCTGTGTTCTACTATGGTGCTTTTAGTGTTTCCGCATACCGCAGCACGCGACATAGCTTTGCTGACGATATGTACAAATTTTTCAGAGAGAAGAGCGGCCAATGTGACGATCTGGCTTGAAATCGATTCGATAACAAATGACGAAAACGGACGGATTTCTCAGGTTTTTACTACATATGAACACTTTACACTTTCTCCCGTGCAACTCGGATGCTAGTCCTCCTTTCGTGCTGAATCTTAAGGTCCTAGCTCATGTCCAAGGCACCAAAGCCAGCTAAAGATCAATATTCAATACCTAAAACTTGAATTGTACCACTTCTTACTGGCTATTACATCAACTTAGAAGCTTGATCTGTGTTCTACTATGGTGCTTTTAGTGTCTCAGCATACCGCAGCACGCGACATAGTTTTGCAGACGATAAGTACAACCGATTCAGAGAGGAGAGCGGCCAATGTGACGATCTGGCTTTAAGTCGATTCGATAACAAATGACGAAAACGGACGGATTTCTCAGGTTTTTACTACATATGAACACTTTTCTCATTCTCCCGTGCAACTCGGCTGCTAGTCCTCCTTTCATGCAGATTCATAAGGTACTAGCTTATGTCCAAGGCACCAAAGCCCTCTAAAACGTCAATAATCGATACCTAAAACTTGAATTGTACTACTTCTTACTGGCTATAACATCAACTTAGAAGCTCCATCTGTGTTCTACTATGGTGCTTTTAGAGTCTCCGCATACCACAGCACGCGACATAGCTTTGCAATCGATAAGTACAACCGTTTCAGAGAGAAGAGCGGCCAATGTGGCGATCTGGCTTTAAGGCGATTCGATAACAAATGACGAAAACGGACCGATTTCTCAGGTTTTTACTACATATGAACACTTTTCACATTCTCCCGTGCAACTCGGCTGCTAGTCCTTCTTTCATGCTGAATGTTAAGGTCCTAGCTCATGTCCAAAGCACCAAAGCCTGCTAAAGATCAATAATCGATACCTAAAACTTGAATTGTACTACGTCTTACTGGGTATTACATCAACTTAGAAGCTTCATCTGTGTTCTACTACGGTGCTTTTAGTGTCTCCGCATACCGCAGCACGCGACATAGCTTTGGAGACGAAAAGTACAAGCGTTTCAGAGAGAAGATCGGAAAATGTGACGATCTGGCTTTAAGTCGATTCGATAACAAATGACGAAAATGGTAGGATTTCTCGGGTTTTTACTACATTTGAAGACTTTTCACATTCCCCCGTGCAACTCGGTTGCTAGTCCTCCTTTCATGCTGAATCTTAAGGTCCTAGCTCGTGTCCAAGGCACCAAAGAAGGGTAATATGTCAATAACCGATAGCTAAAACTTGAATTGTACTACTTTTTACTCTCTATTACATCAACTTAAAAGCTTCATCTGTGTTCTACTATGGTGCTTTTAGTGTCTCCGCATATCGCAGCACGCGACATAGCATTGCAATCGATAAGTACAACCGTTTCAGAGAGAAGAGCGGCCAATGTGACGATCTGGCTTTAAGTCGATTCGATAACAAATGACGAAAATGGAAGGATTTCTCGGGTTTTTACTACATATGAACACTTTTCACATTCTCCAGTGCAACTCGGCTGCTAGTCCTCCTTCATGCAAAGTCTTAAGTTCCCGGTTAATGTCCAAGGCACAAAATCCAGCTAAAAATTCAATATTCAATACCTAAAACTCGAATGTATTACTTCTTACTGGCTATTACATCAACTTAGAAGCTTGATCTGTGTTCTAATATGGTGCTTTTAGTGTCTCAGCATACCGCAGCACGCGACATAGCTTTGCAGACGATAAGTACAAGTGTTTCAGAGAGAAGAGCGGCCAATGTGACGATCTGGCTTTAAGTCGATTCGATAACAAATGACGAAAACGGACGGATTTCTCAGGTTTTTACTACATGTGAACACTTTTCACATTCTCCCGTGCAACTCGGCTGCTAGTCCTCCTTTCATGCTGAATATTAAGGTCCTAGCTCATGTCCAAGGCACAAAATCCAGCAAAAAATTCAATATTCAATAACTAAAACTCGAATTTTACTACTTCTTACTGGCTATTACATCAACTTAGAAGCTTCATCTGTGTTCTACTATGGTGCTTTTAGTGTATCAGCATACCGCAGCACGCGACATAGCTTTGCAGACGATAAGTACAACCGTTTCAGAGAGAAGAGCGGCCAATGTGACGATCTGGCTTTAAGTCGATTCGATATCAAATGACGAAAACGGACGGATGTCTAGGTTTTTACCACATGTGAACACTTTTCATATTCTCCCGTCCAACTCCGCTGCTAATCCTCCTTTCATGCAGAATCTTAAGGACCTAGCTCATGTCCAAGGCACCAAAGCCAGCTAAAAAGTCAATCATCGATACCTAAAACTTGAATTGTACTACTTCATACTGGCTATTACATCAACTTAGAAGCTTCATCTGTGTTCTACGATGGTGCTTTTAGTGTCTCCTCATACCGCAGCACGAGATATAGCTTTGCAGACGATAAATGTAACCGTTTGAGACAGAAGTGCGGCTAATGTGACGATCTGGCTTTATGTCGATTCGATAACAAATGAGGAAAACGGACGGATTTCTCAGGTTATAACTACATATGAACACTTTTCACATTCTCCCGTGCAACTCGGCTGCTAGTCCTCCTTTCATGCAGAATGTTAAGGTCCTAGCTCGTGTCCAAGGCACCAAAGCCAGCTAAAAAGTCAATAATCGATACCTAAAACTTTAATTTTACTACTTCTTACTGGATATTGCATCAACTTAGAAGCTTCATCTGTGTTCTACTACGGTGATTTTAGTGTCTCCGCACACCGCAGCACGCGACATTGCTTTGTAGACGATAAGTACAACCGTTTCAGAGAGATGAGCGGCCAATGTGACGATCTGGCTTTAAGTCGGTTCTATAACATAAGACGAAAACGGACCGATTTCTCAGGTTTTTACTACATATGAACACTTTTCACATTCTCCCGTGCAACTCGGCTGCTCGTCCTCCTTTTATGCAGTATGTTAAGGTCCTAGCTCAAGTCCAAGGCACCAAAGCCAGCTAAAAAGTAAATAATCGATACCTAAAACTTGAATTGTACTATATCTTACTGGCTATTACATCAACTTAGAAGCTTCATCTGTGTTCTACTATGGTGCTTTTACTGTCTCAGCATACCGCAGCACGCGTCATAGCTTTGCAGACGATAAGTACCACCGTTTCAGAGAGAAGAGCGGCCAATGTGACGATCTGGCTTTAAGTCGATTCGATAACAAATGACGAAAACGGACGGGTGTCTCAGGTTTTTACTACATATGAACACCTTTCACATTCTCCCGTGCAACTCCGCTGCTAATCCTCCGTTCATGCAGAATCTTAAGGTCCTAGCTCATGTCCAAGTCACCAAAGATAGCTAAAAAGTCAATAATCGATACCTAAAACTTGAATTGTACTACTTCTTACTGGCTATTACATCAACTTAGAAGCTTCATCTGTGTTCTACTATGTTGATTTTAGTGTCTCCGCATACCGCAGCACGCGACATAGCTTTGCAGACGATAAGTACAACCGTTTCAGAGAGAAGAGCGGCCAATGTGACGATCTGGCTTTAAGTCGATTCGATAACAAATGACGAAAACGGACCGATTTCTCAGGTTTTTACTACATATGAACACTTTTCACATTCTCCCGTGCAACAGGGCTGCTAGTCCTCCTTTCATGCAGAATCTTAAGGTCCTAGCTCATGTCCAAGGCACCAAAGCCAGCTAAAAATTCAATATTGAATACCTAAAATTTGAATTGTACTACTTCTTACTGGCTATTACATCAACTTAGAAGCTTCATCTGTGTTCTACTATGGTGCTTTTAGTGTCTCCGCATACCGCAGCACGCGACATAGCTTTGCAATCGATAAGTACAACCGTTTCAAAGAGCAGAGCGGCCAATCTGACGATCTGGCTTTAAGTCGGTTCGATAACAAATGACGAAAACGGACGGATTTCTCGGGTTTTTACTACATGTTAAGACTTTTCACATTCTCCCGTGCAAATCGGCTGCTAGTCCTCCTTTCATGCAGAATGTTAAGGTCCTAGCTCATGTCCAAGGCACCAAAGCCAGCTAAAAAGTCAATAATCGATACCTAAAACTTGAATTGTACTACTTCTTACTGGCTATTACATCAACTTAGAAGCTTCATCTGTGTTCTACTATGGTGATTTTAGTGTCTCCGCATACCGCAGCACGCGACATAGCTTTGCAGACGATAAGTACAACCGTTTCAGAGAGAAGAGCGCCCAATGTGACGATCTGGCTTTAAGTCGATTCGATAACAAATGACGAAAACGGACGGATTTCTCAGGTTTTTACTACATATGAACACTTTTCACATTCTCCCGTGCAACACGGCTGCTAGTCCTCCTTTCATGCAGAATCTTTAGGTCCTAGCTCATGTCCAAGGCACCAATGCCAGCTAAAAAGTCAATAATCGATACCTAAATCTTGAATTGTACTATATCTTACTGGCTATTACATCAACATAGAAGCTTCATCTGTGTTCTGCTATGGTGCTTTTACTGTCTCCGCATACCGCAGCACGCGACATAGCTTTGCAGACGATAAGTACAAGCGTTTCAGAGAGAAGAGCGGCCAATGTGACGATCTGGCTTTAAGTCGATTCGATAACAAATTACGAAAACGGACGGATGTCACAGGTTTTTACTACATATGAACACTTTTCACATTCTCCCGTGCAACTCCGCTGCTAATCCTCCTTTCATGCAGAATCTTAAGGTCCTAGCTCATGTCCAAGGCACCAAAGCTAGCTAAAAAGTCAATAATCGATACCTAAAACTTGAACTGTACTACTTCTTACTGGCTATTACATCAACTTAGAAGCTTCATCTGTGTTCTACTATGGTGCTTTTAGTGTTTCCGCATACCGCAGCACGCGACATAGCTTTGCTGACGATATGTACAAATTTTTCAGAGAGAAGAGCGGCCAATGTGACGATCTGGCTTGAAATCGATTCGATAACAAATGACGAAAACGGACGGATTTCTCAGGTTTTTACTACATACGAACACTTTTCACAATCTCCCGTTCACCTCGGCTGCTAGACCTCCTTTCATGCAGAGTCTTAAGGTCGTAGCTCGTGTCCAAGGCACCAAAGCCAGCTAAGAAGTCAATAATCGATACCTAAAACTTGAATTGTACTACTTCTTACTGGCTATTACATCAACTTAGCAGCTTCATCTGTGTTCTACTATGGTGCTTTTAGTGTCTCCGCATACCGCAGCACGCGATATAGCTTTGCAGACGATAAGTACAAGCGTTTCAGAGATAAGAGCGGCCAATGTGACGATCTGGCTTTAAGTCGATTCGATAACAAATGACGAAAACGGACGGATTCCTCAGGTTTTTACTACATATGAACACTTTTCATATTCTCCCGTGCAACTCCGCTGCTAATCCTCCTTTCATGCAGAATCTTAAGGTCCTAGCTCATGTCCAAGGCACTAAAGCCAGCTAAAAATTCAATATTGAATACCTAACACTTGAATTGTACTACTTCTTACTGGGTATTACATCAACTTAGAAGCTTGATCTGTGTTCTACTATGGTGCTTTTTGTGTCTCAGCATACCGCAGCACGCGACATAGCTTTGCAGACGATAAGTATCACCGTTTCAGAGAGAAAAGCGGCTAATGTGACGATCTGGCTTTAAGTCGATTCGATAACAAATGACGAAAACGGACGGATTTCTCGGGTTTTTACTACATGTGAAGACTTTTCACATTCTCCCGTGCAACTCGGCTGCTAGTCCTCCTTTCATGCAGAACGTTAAGGTCCTAGCTCATGTCCAAGTCTCCAAAGCCAGCTAAAAATTCAATATTGAATACCTAAAACTTGAATTGTACTACTTCTTTCTGGCTATTACATCAACTTAGAAGCTTCATCTGTGTTCTACAAACTTGCTTTTAGTGTCTCCGCATACCGCAGCACGCGACATAGCTTTGCAGACGATAAGTACAAGTGTTTCAGAGAGAAGAGCGGCCAATGTGACGATCTGGCTTTAAGTCGATTCGGTAACAAATGACGAAAACGGACAGATTTCTCAGGTTTTTACTACATATGAACACTTTTCACATTCTCCCGTGCAACAGGGCTGCTAGTCCTCCTTTCATGCAGAATCTTAAGGTCCTAGCTCATGTCCAAGTCACCAAAGCCAGCTAAAAATTCAATATTGAATACCTAAAACTTGAATTGTACTACTTCTTTCTGGCTATTACATCAACTTAGAAGCTTCATCTGTGTTCTACTATGGTGCTTTTAGTGTCTCCGCATACCGCAGCACGCGACATAGCTTTGCAATGGATAAGTACAACCGTTTCAGAGAGAAGAGCGGCCAATGTGACGATCTGGCTTTAAGTCGATTCGATAACAAATGACGAAAACGGACGGATTTCTCGGGTGTTTACTACATGTGAAGACTTTTCACATTCTCCCGTGCAAATCGGCTGCTAGTCCACCATTCATGCAGAATGTTAAGGTCTTAGCTCATGTCCAAAGCACCAATGGCAGCTAAAAAGTCAATAATCGATACCTAAAACTTGAATTGTACTACTTCTTACTGGCTATTACATCAACTTAGAAGCTTCATCTGTGTTCTACTATGGTGATTTTTGTGTCTCCGCATACCGTAGCACGCGACATAGCTTTGCAGACGATTAATACAACCGTTTCAGAGAGAAGAGCGGCCAATGAGACGATCTGGCTTTAAGTCGATTCGATGACAAATGACGAAAACAGACGGATTTCTCGGGTTTTTACTACATGTGAAAACTTTTCACATTCTCCCGTGCAAATCGGCTGCTAGTCCTCCTTTCATGCAGAATGTTAAGGTCCTAGCTCATGTCCAAGGCACGAAAGTCAGCAAAAAGTCAGTAATTGATACCTAAAACTTGAATTGTACTACTTCTTCCTTTCTATTACATCAACTTAGAAGCTTCATCTGTGTTCTACTATGGTGCTTTTAGTGTCTCAGCATACCGCAGCACGCGACATAGCTTTGCAGACGATAAGTACAAGCGTTTCAGAGAGAAGAGCGGCCAATGTGACGATCTGGCTTTAAGTCGATTCAATAACAAATGACGAAAACGGACGGATTTCTCAGGTTTTTACTACATTTGAACACTTTTCTCATTCTCCCGTGCAACTCGGATGCTAGTCCTCCTTTCATGCAGAATATTAAGGTCCTAGCTCATGTCCAAAGCACCAAAGCCAGCTAAAAATTCAATATTGAATACCTAAAACTTGAATTGTACTACTTCTTACTGGAAATTACATCAACTTAGAAGCTTCATCTGTGTTGTACTATGGTGCTCATAGTGTCTCAGCATACCGCAGCACGCGACATAGCTTTGCAGACGATAAGTACAACCGTTTCAGAGAGAAGAGCGGCCAATGTGACGATCTAGCTTTAAGTCGATTCGATAACAAATTACGAAAACGGACGGATTTCTCAGGTTTTTAATACATTTGAACACTTTTCACATTCTCCCGTGCAACAGGGCTGCTAGTCCTCCTTTCATGCAGAATATTAAGATCCTAGCTCATGTCCAAGGCACCAAAGCCAGCTAAAAATTCAATATTCAATACCTAAAACTTGAATAGTACTACATCTTACTGGCAGTTACATCAACTTGGAAGCTTCATCTGTGTTCTACTATGGTGCTTTTAGTGTCTCCGCATACCGCAGCACGCGACATAGTTTTGCAGTCGATAAGTACAACCGTTTCAGAGAGAAGAGCGGCCAATGTGACGATCTGGCTTTAAGTCGATTCGATAACAAATGACGAATACGTACGGATTTCTCGGGTTTTTACTACATGTGAAGACTTTTCACATTCTCCCGTGCAAATCGGCTGCTAGTCCTCCTTTCATGCAGAATGTTAAGGTCCTAGCTCATGTCCAAGGCACCAAAGCCAGCTAAAAAGTCAATAATCGATACCTAAAACTTGAATTTTCCTACTTCTTACTGGCTATTACATCAACTTAGAAGCTTCATCTGTGTCCTACTATGGTGCTCATAGTGTCTCAGCATACCGCAGCACGCGACATAGCATTGCAGACGATAAGTACAACCGTTTCAGAGAGAAGAGCGGCCAATGTGACGATCTGGCTTTAAGTCGATTCGATAACAAATGACGAAAACGGACGGATTTCTCAGGTTTTTACTACATTTGAACACTTTTCACATTCTCCCGTGCAACACGATGCTAGTCCTCCTTTCATGCAGAATATTAAGGTCCTAGCTTATGTCCAAAGCACCAATGCCAGCTAAAAATTCAATATTGAATACCTAAAACTTGAATTGTACTACTTCTTACTGGAAATTACATCAACTTAGAAGCTTCATCTGTGTTATACTATGGTGCTCATAGTGTCTCAGCATACCGCAGAACGCGACATAGCTTTGCAGACGATAAGTACAACCGTTTCAGAGAGAAGAGCGGCCAATGTGACGATCTGGCTTTAAGTAGATTCGATAACAAATGACGAAAACGGACCGATTTCTCAGTTTTTTACTACATTTGAACACTTTTCACATTCTCCCGTGCAACTCGGATGCTAGTCCTCCTTTCATGCAGAATCTTAAGGTCCTAGCTCATGTCCAAGGCACCAAAGCCAGCTAAAAATTCAATATTCAATACCTAAAACTTGAATTGTACTACTTCTTACTGGCTATTACATCAACTTAGAAGCTTCATCTGTGTTCTACTATGGTGCTTTTAGTGTCTCCGCATACCGCAGCACGCGACATAGTTTTGCAGTCGATAAGTACAACCGGTTCAGAGAGAAGAGCGGCCAATGTGACGATCTGGCTTTAAGTCGATTCGATAACAAATGACGAATACGGACGGATTTCTCGGGTTTTTACTACATGTGAAGACTTTTCACATTCTCCCGTGCAAATCGGCTGCTAGTCCTCCTTTCATGCAGAATGTTAAGGTCCTAGATCATGTCCAAGGCACCAAAGCCAGCTAAAAATTCAATATTGAATACCTAAAACTTGAATTGTACTACTTCTTACTTTCTATTACATCAACTTAGAAGCTTCATCTGTGTTCTACTATGGTGCTTTTAGTGTCTCCGCATACCGCAGCACGCGACATAGCTTTGCAATCGATAAGTACAACCGTTTCAGAGAGAAATGCGGCCAATGTGACGATCTGGCTTTAAGTCGATTCGATAACAAATGACGAAAACGGACGGATTTCTCGTTTTTTTACTACATGTTAAGACTTTTCACATTCTCCCGTGCAAATCGGCTGCTAGTCCTCCTTTCATGCAGAATGTTAAGGTCCCAGCTCATGTCCAAGGCACCAAAGCCAGCTAAAACGTCAATAATCGATACCTAAAACTTGAATTGTACTACTTCTTACTGGCTATTACATCAACTTAGAAGCTTCATCTGTGTTCTACTATGGTGATTTTAGTGTCTCAGCATACCGCAGCACGCGACATAGCTTTGCAGACGATAAGTACAACCGTTTCAGAGAGAAGAGCGGCCAATGTGGCGATCTGGCTTTACGTCGATTCGATAACAAATGAAGAAAACGGACGGATTTCTCAGGTTTTTACTACATATGAACACTTTTCACATTCTCCCGTGCAACAGGGCTGCTAGTCCTCCTTTCATGCAGAATCTTAACGTCCTAGCTCATGTCCAAGGCACCAAAGCCAGCTAAAAATTCAATATTGAATACCTAAAACTTGAATTGTACTACTTCTTACTGAAAATTACATCAACTTAGAAGCTTCATCTGTGTTCTACTATGGTGCTCATAGTGTCTCAGCTTACCGCAGCACGCGACATAGCTTTGCAGACGATAAGTACAACCGTTTCAGAGAGAAGAGCGGCCAATGAGACGATCTAGCTTTAAGTTGATTCGATAACAAATGACGAAAACGGACGGATTTCTCAGGTTTTTACTACATATGAACACTTTTCACATTCTCCCGTGCAACTCCGCTGCTAATCCTCCGTTCATGCAGATTCTTAAGGTCCTAGCTCATGTGCAAAGCACCAAAGATAGCTAAAAAGTCAATAATCGATACCTAAAACTTGAATTGTACTACTTCTTACTGACTATTACATCAACTTAGAAGCTTCATCTGTGTTCTACTATGGTGATTTTAGTGTCTCCGCATACCGCAGCACGTGACATAGCTTTGCAGACGATAAGTACAACCGTTTCAGAGAGAAGAGCGGCCAATGTGACGATCAGGCTTTAAGTCGATTCGATAACAAATGACGCAAACGGACGGATTTCTCAGGTTTTTACTACATTTGAACACTTTTCTCATTCTCCCGTGCAAATCGGCTGCTAGTCCTCCTTTCATGCAGAATGTTAAGGCCCTAGCTCATGTCCAAGTCACTAAAGCCAGCTAAAAAGTCAATAATCGATACCTAAAACTTGAATTGTACTACTTCTTCCTTTGTATTACATCAACTTAGAAGCTTCATCTGTGTTCTGCTATGGTGCTTTTAGTGTCTCCGCATACCGCAGCACGCGACATAGCTTTGCAGACGATAAGTACGAGCGTTTCAGAGAGAAGAGCGGTCAATGTGACGATCTGGCTTTAAGTCGATTCGATAACAAATGACGAAAACGGACGGATGTCTCAGGTTTTTACTACATATGAACACTATTCACATTCTCCCGTGCAACTCGGCTGCTAGTCCTCCTTTCATGCAAAATCTTAATTTCCTAGCTGATGTCCAAGGCACCAAAGCCAGCTAAAAATTCAATATTCAATACCTAAAACTTGAATTGTACTACTTCTTACTGGCTATTACATCAACTTAGAAGCTTCATCTGTGTTCTACTATGGTGCTTTTAGTGTCTCCGCATACCGCAGCATGCGACATAGGTTTGCAGTCGATAAGTACAACCGTTTCAGAGAGAAGAGCGGCCAATGTGACGATCTGGCTTTAAGTCGATTCGATAACAAATGACGAATACGGACGGATTTCTCGGGTTTTTACTACATGTAAAGACTTTTCACATTCTCCCGTGCAAATCGGCTGCTAGTCCTCCTTTCATGCAGAATGTTAAGGCCCTAGCTCATGTCCAAGTCACTAAAGCCAGCTAAAAAGTCAATAATCGGTACCTAAAACTTGAATTGTACTACTTCTTCCTTTGTATTACATCAACTTAGAAGCTTCATCTGTGTTCTGCTATGGTGCTTTTAGTGTCTCCGCATACCGCAGCACGCGACATAGCTTTGCAGACGATAAGTACGAGCGTTTCAGAGAGAAGAGCGGTCAATGTGACGATCTGGCTTTAAGTCGATTCGATAACAAATGACGAAAACGGACGGATGTCTCAGGTTTTTACTACATATGGACACTATTCACATTCTCCCGTGCAACTCGGCTGCTAGTCCTCCTTTCATGCAAAATCTTAATTTCCTAGCTGATGTCCAAGGCACCAAAGAAGGGTAAAAAGTCAATAACCGATACCTTCAACTTGAATTGTACTACTTCTTACTGGCTATTACATCAACTTAGAAGCTTCATCTGTGTTCTACTATGGTGCTTTTAGTGTCTCCGCATACCGCAGCACGCGACATATCTTTGCAGACGATAAGTACAACCGTTTCAGAGAGAAGAGCGGCCAATGTGACGATATGACTTTAAGTCGTTCGATAACAAATGACGAAAACGGACGGATTTCTCAGGTTTTTACTACATTTGAACACTTTTCACATTTTCCCGTGCAACTCGGCTGATAGTCCTCATTTCATGCAGAATCTTAAGGTCCTAGCTCATGTCCAAGGCACCAAAGCCAGCTAAAACGTCAATAATCGATAACTAAAACTTGTATTGTACTACTTCTTACTGGCTATTACATCAACTTAGAAGCTTCATCTGTGTTCTACTATGGTGATTTTAGTGTCTCAGCATACCGCAGCACGCGACATAGCTTTGCAGACGATAAGTACAACCGTTTCAGAGAGAAGAGCGGCCAATGTGACGATCAGGCTTTAAGTCGATTCGATAACAAATGACGAAAACGGACGGATTTCTCAGGTTTTTACTACATTTGAACACTTTTCACATTCTCCCGTGCAACGCGGATGCTAGTCCTCCTTTCATGCAGAATCTTAAGGTCCTAGCTCATGTCCAAGGCACCAAAGCCAGCTAAAAATTCAATATTGAATACCTAAAACTTTAATTGTACTACGTCTTACTGGCTATTACATCAACTTAGAAGCTTCATCTGTGTTCTACTATGGTGCTTTTAGTGTCTCCGCATACCGCAGCATGCGACATAGTTTTGCAGTCGATAAGTACAACCGTTTCAGAGAGAAGAGCGGCCAATGTGACGATCTGGCTTTAAGTCGATTCGATAACAAATGACGAATACGGACGGATTACTCGGGTTTTTACTACATGTGAAGACTTTTCACATTCTCTCGTGCAAATCGGCTGCTAGTCCTCCTTTCATGCAGAATGTTAAGGTCCTAGCTCATGTCCAAGGCACCAAAGACAGCTAAAAAGTCAATAATCGATACCTAAAACTTGAATTGTACTACTTCTTCCTTTGTATTACATCAACTTAGAAGCTTCATCTGTGTTCTACTATGGTGCTTTTAGTGTCTCCGCATACCGCAGCACGCGACATAGCTTTGCAGACGATAACTACGAGCGTTTCAGAGAGAAGAGCGGTCAATGTGACGATCTGGCTTTAAGTCGATTCGATAACAAATGACGAAAACGGACGGATGTCTCAGGTTTTTACTACATATGAACACTATACACATTCTCCCGTGCAACTCGGCTGCTAGTCCTCCTTTCATGCAAAATCTTAATTTCCTAGCTGATGTCCAAGGCACCAAAGAAGGGTAAAAAGTCAATAATCGATACCTAAAACTTGAATTGTACTACTTCTTACTGGCTATTACATCAACTTAGAAGCTTCATCTGTGTTCTACTATGGTGCTTTTAGTGTCTCCGCATACCGCAGCACGCGACATAGCTTTGCAGACGATAAGTTAAACCGTTTCAGAGAGAAGAGCGGCCAATGTGCCGATATGACTTTAAGTCGATTCGATAACAAATGACGAAAACGGACGGATTTCTCAGGTTTTTACTACATTTGAACACTTTTCACTTTTTCCTGTGCAACTCGGCTGCTAGTCCTCCTTTCATGCAGAATCTTAAGATCCTAGCTCATGTCCAAGGCACCAAAGCCAGCTAAAACGTCAATAATCGATAACTAAAACTTGTATTGTACTACTTCTTACTGGCTATTACATCAACTTAGAAGTTTCATCTGTGTTCTACTATGGTGCTTTTAGTGTGTCCGCATACCGCAGAACGCCACAAAGCTTTGCAGACGATAAGTACAACCGTTTCAGAGAGAAGAGCGGCCAATGTGACGATCTGGCTTTAAGTTGATTCGATAACAAATGACGAAAACGGACGGATGTCTCAGGTTTTTACTACATATGAACACTTTTCACATTCTCCCGTGCAACTCGGCTGCTAGTCCTCCTTCATGCAATATCTTAATTTCCTAGCTCATGTCCAAGGCACCAAAGAATGGTAAAAAGTCAATAACCGATACCTAAAACTTGAATTGTACTACTTCTTACTGGCTATTACATCAACTTAGAAGCTTCATCTGTGTTCTACTATGGTGCTTTTAGTGTGTCCGCATACCGCAGCACGCGACATAGCTTTGCAGACGATAAGTACAACTTTTTCAAAGAGAAGAGCGGCCAATGTGACGATCTGGCTTGAAGTCGATTCGATAACTAATGTCGAAAACGGACGGATTTCTCAGGTTTTTACTACGTATGAACACTTTTCACATTCTCCCGTTCAACTCGGCTGCTAGTCCTCATTTCATGCAGAATCTTAAGGTCCTAGCTCATGTCCAAGGCACCAAAGCCAGCTAAAAAGTCAATAATCGATACCTAAAACTTGAATTGTACTACTTCTTACTGGCTATTACATCAACTTAGAAGCTTCATCTGTGTTCTACTATGGTGCTTTTAGTGTCTCCGCATACCGCAGCACGCGACATAGCTTTGCAATCGATAAGTACAACCGTTTCAGAGAGAAGAGCGGTCAATGTGACGATCTGGCTTTAAGTCGATTCGATAACAAATGACGAAAACGGACGGATATCTCAGGTTTTTACTACATATGAACACTTTTCACATTCTCCCGTGCAAATCGGCTGCCAGTCCTCCTTTCATGCAGAATCTTAAGGTCCTAGCTCATGTCCAAGGCACCAAAGCCAGCTAAAAAGTCAATAATCGATACCTAAAACTTGAATTGTTCTATATCTTACTGGCTATTACATCAACTTAGAAGCATCATCTGTGTTCTACTATGGTGCTTTTACTGTCTCCGCATACCGCAGAACGCCACATAGCTTTGCAGACGATAAGTACAACCGTTTCAGAGAGAAGAGCGGTCAATGTGACGATCTGGCTTTAAGTCGATTCGATAACAAATGACGAAAACGGACGGATGTCTCAGGTTTTTACTACATATGAACACTATTCACATTCTCCCGTGCAACTCGGCTGCTAGTCCTCCTTCATGCAAAATCTTAATTACCTAGCTGATGTCCAAGGCACCAAAGAAGGGTAAAAAGTCAATAACTGATACCTAAAACTTGAATTGTACTACTTCTTACTGGAAATTACATCAACTTAGAAGCTTCATATGTGTTCTACTATGATGCTCATAGTGTCTCAGCATACCGCAGCACGCGACATAGCTTTGCAGACGATAAGTACAACCGTTTCAGAGAGAAGAGCGGCCAATGTGACGACCTGGCTTTAAGTCGATCCGATAACAAATGACGAAAACGGACCGATTTCTCAGGTTTTTACTACATATGAACACTTTTCACATTCTCCCGTGCAACAGGGCTGCTAGTCCTCCTTTCATGCAGAATCTTAAGGTCCTAGCTCATGTCCAAGGCACCAAAGCCAGCTAAAAATTCAATATTGAATACCTAAAATTTGAATTGTACTACTTCTTACTGGCTATTACATCAACTTAGAAGCTTCATCTGTGTTGTACTCTGGTGCTTTTAGTGTCTCCGCATACCGCAGCACGCGACATAGCTTTGCAATCGATAAGTACAACCGTTTCAGAGAGAAGAGCGGCAAATGTGACGATCTGGCTTTAAGTCGATTCGATAACAAATGACGAAAACCGACGGATTTCTCGGGTTTTTACTACATGTTAAGACTTTTCACATTCTCCCGTGCAAATCGGCTGCTAGTCCTCCTTTCATGCAGAATGTTAAGGTCCTAGCTCATGTCCAAGGCACCAAAGCCAGCTATAAAGTCAATAATCGATACCTAAAACTTGAATTGTACTACTTCTTACTGGCTATTACATCACTATTCACATTCTCCCGTGCAACTCGGCTGATAGTCCTCCTTCATGCAAAATCTTAATTTCCTAGCTGATGTCCAAGGCACCAAAGAAGGGTAAAAAGTCAATAACCGATACCTAAAACTTGAATTGTACTACTTCTCACTGGAAATTACATCAACTTAGAAGCTTCATATGTGTTCTACTATGATGCTCATAGTGTCTCAGCATACCGCAGCACGCGACATAGCTTTGCAGACGATAAGTACAACCGTTTCAGAGAGAAGAGCGGCCAATGTGACGATCTGGCTTTAAGTCGATCCGATAACAAATGACGAAAACGGACCGATTACTCAGGTTTTTACTACATATGAACACTTTTCACATTCTCCCGTGCAACAGGGCTGCTAGTCCTCCTTTCATGCAGAATCTTAAGGTCCTAGCTCATGTCCAAGGCACCAAAGCCAGCTATAAAGTCAATAATCGATACCTAAAACTTGAATTGTACTACTTCTTACTGGCTATTACATCAACTTAGAAGCTTCATCTGTGTTCTACTATGGTGATTTTAGTGTCTCCGCATACCGCAGTACGCGACATAGCTTTGCAGACGATAAGTACAACCGTTTCAGAGAGAAGAGCGGCCAATATGACGATCTGGCTTTAAGTCGATTCGATAACAAATGATGAAAACGGACGGATTTCTCAGGTTTTTACTACATATGAACACTTTTCACATTCTCCCGTGCAACAGGGCTGCTAGTCCTCCTTTCATGCAGAATCTTAAGGTCCTAGGTCATGGCCAAGGCACCAAAGCCAGCTAAAAATTCAATATTGAATACCTAAAACTTGAATTGTACTACTTCTTACTGGAAATTACATCAACTTAGAAGCTTCATCTGTGTTCTACTATGGTGCTCATAGTGTCTCAGCATACCGCAGCACGCGACATAGCTTTGCAGACGATAAGTACAACCGTTTCAGAGAGAAGAGCGGCCAATGTGACGATCTAGCTTTAAGTTGATTCGATAACAAATGACCAAAACGGACGGATTTCTCAGGTTTTTACTACATATGAACACTTTTCACATTCTCCCGTGCAACTCCGCTGCTAATCCTCCGTTCATGCTGAATCTTAAGGTCCTAGCTCATGTGCAAGGCACCAAAGATAGCTAAAAAGTCAATAATCGATACCTAAAACTTGAATTGTACTACTTCTTACTGGCTATTACATCAACTTAGAAGCTTCATCTGTGTTCTACTATGGTGCTTTTAGTGTCTCCGCATACCGCAGCACGCGACATAGCTTTGCAATCGATAAGTACAACCGTTTCAGAGAGAAGAGCGGTCAATGTGACGATCTGGCTTTAAGTCGATTCGATAACAAATGACGAAAACGGACGGATATCTCAGGTTTTTACTACATATGAACACTTTTCACATTCTCCCGTGCAAATCGGCTGCCAGTCCTCCTTTCATGCAGAATCTTAAGGTCCTAGCTCATGTCCAAGGCACCAAAGCCAGCTAAAAAGTCAATAATCGATACCTAAAACTTGAATTGTTCTATATCTTACTGGCTATTACATCAACTTAGAAGCATCATCTGTGTTCTACTATGGTGCTTTTACTGTCTCCGCATACCGCAGAACGCCACATAGCTTTGCAGACGATAAGTACAACCGTTTCAGAGAGAAGAGCGGTCAATGTGACGATCTGGCTTTAAGTCGATTCGATAACAAATGACGAAAACGGACGGATGTCTCAGGTTTTTACTACATATGAACACTATTCACATTCTCCCGTGCAACTCGGCTGCTAGTCCTCCTTCATGCAAAATCTTAATTACCTAGCTGATGTCCAAGGCACCAAAGAAGGGTAAAAAGTCAATAACTGATACCTAAAACTTGAATTGTACTACTTCGTACTGGAAATTACATCAACTTAGAAGCTTCATATGTGTTCTACTATGATGCTCATAGTGTCTCAGCATACCGCAGCACGCGACATAGCTTTGCAGACGATAAGTACAACCGTTTCAGAGAGAAGAGCGGCCAATGTGACGACCTGGCTTTAAGTCGATCCGATAACAAATGACGAAAACGGACCGATTTCTCAGGTTTTTACTACATATGAACACTTTTCACATTCTCCCGTGCAACAGGGCTGCTAGTCCTCCTTTCATGCAGAATCTTAAGGTCCTAGCTCATGTCCAAGGCACCAAAGCCAGCTAAAGATTCAATATTGAATACCTAAAATTTGAATTGTACTACTTCTTACTGGCTATTACATCAACTTAGAAGCTTCATCTGTGTTCTACTCTGGTGCTTTTAGTGTCTCCGCATACCGCAGCACGCGACATAGCTTTGCAATCGATAAGTACAACCGTTTCAGAGAGAAGAGCGGCAAATGTGACGATCTGGCTTTAAGTCGATTCGATAACAAATGACGAAAACCGACGGATTTCTCGGGTTTTTACTACATGTTAAGACTTTTCACATTCTCCCGTGCAAATCGGCTGCTAGTCCTCCTTTCATGCAGAATGTTAAGGTCCTAGCTCATGTCCAAGGCACCAAAGCCAGCTATAAAGTCAATAATCGATACCTAAAACTTGAATTGTACTACTTCTTACTGGCTATTACATCACTATTCACATTCTCCCGTGCAACTCGGCTGATAGTCCTCCTTCATGCAAAATCTTAATTTCCTAGCTGATGTCCAAGGCACCAAAGAAGGGTAAAAAGTCAATAACCGATACCTAAAACTTGAATTGTACTACTTCTCACTGGAAATTACATCAACTTAGAAGCTTCATATGTGTTCTACTATGATGCTCATAGTGTCTCAGCATACCGCAGCACGCGACATAGCTTTGCAGACGATAAGTACAACCGTTTCAGAGAGAAGAGCGGCCAATGTGACGATCTGGCTTTAAGTCGATCCGATAACAAATGACGAAAACGGACCGATTTCTCAGGTTTTTACTACATATGAACACTTTTCACATTCTCCCGTGCAACAGGGCTGCTAGTCCTCCTTTCATGCAGAATCTTAAGGTCCTAGCTCATGTCCAAGGCACCAAAGCCAGCTATAAAGTCAATAATCGATACCTAAAACTTGAATTGTACTACTTCTTACTGGCTATTACATCAACTTAGAAGCTTCATCTGTGTTCTACTATGGTGATTTTAGTGTCTCCGCATACCGCAGTACGCGACATAGCTTTGCAGACGATAAGTACAACCGTTTCAGAGAGAAGAGCGGCCAATATGACGATCTGGCTTTAAGTCGATTCGATAACAAATGATGAAAACGGACGGATTTCTCAGGTTTTTACTACATATGAACACTTTTCACATTCTCCCGTGCAACAGGGCTGCTAGTCCTCCTTTCATGCAGAATCTTAAGGTCCTAGGTCATGGCCAAGGCACCAAAGCCAGCTAAAAATTCAATATTGAATACCTAAAACTTGAATTGTACTACTTCTTACTGGAAATTACATCAACTTAGAAGCTTCATCTGTGTTCTACTATGGTGCTCATAGTGTCTCAGCATACCGCAGCACGCGACATAGCTTTGCAGACGATAAGTACAACCGTTTCAGAGAGAAGAGCGGCCAATGTGACGATCTAGCTTTAAGTTGATTCGATAACAAATGACCAAAACGGACGGATTTCTCAGGTTTTTACTACATATGAACACTTTTCACATTCTCCCGTGCAACTCCGCTGCTAATCCTCCGTTCATGCAGAATCTTAAGGTCCTAGCTCATGTGCAAGGCACCAAAGATAGCTAAAAAGTCAATAATCGATACCTAAAACTTGAATTGTACTACTTCTTACTGGCTATTACATCAACTTAGAAGCTTCATCTGTGTTCTACTATGGTGCTTTTAGTGTCTCCGCATACCGCAGCACGCGACATAGCTTTGCAATCGATAAGTACAACCGTTTCAGAGAGAAGAGCGGTCAATGTGACGATCTGGCTTTAAGTCGATTCGATAACAAATGACGAAAACGGACGGATATCTCAGGTTTTTACTACATATGAACACTTTTCACATTCTCCCGTGCAAATCGGCTGCCAGTCCTCCTTTCATGCTGAATCTTAAGGTCCTAGCTCATGTCCAAGGCACCAAAGCCAGCTAAAAAGTCAATAATCGATACCTAAAACTTGAATTGTTCTATATCTTACTGGCTATTACATCAACTTAGAAGCATCATCTGTGTTCTACTATGGTGCTTTTACTGTCTCCGCATACCGCAGAACGCCACATAGCTTTGCAGACGATAAGTACAACCGTTTCAGAGAGAAGAGCGGTCAATGTGACGATCTGGCTTTAAGTCGATTCGATAACAAATGACGAAAACGGACGGATGTCTCAGGTTTTTACTACATATGAACACTATTCACATTCTCCCGTGCAACTCGGCTGCTAGTCCTCCTTCATGCAAAATCTTAATTACCTAGCTGATGTCCAAGGCACCAAAGAAGGGTAAAAAGTCAATAACTGATACCTAAAACTTGAATTGTACTACTTCTTACTGGAAATTACATCAACTTAGAAGCTTCATATGTGTTCTACTATGATGCTCATAGTGTCTCAGCATACCGCAGCACGCGACATAGCTTTGCAGACGATAAGTACAACCGTTTCAGAGAGAAGAGCGGCCAATGTGACGACCTGGCTTTAAGTCGATCCGATAACAAATGACGAAAACGGACCGATTTCTCAGGTTTTTACTACATATGAACACTTTTCACATTCTCCCGTGCAACAGGGCTGCTAGTCCTCCTTTCATGCAGAATCTTAAGGTCCTAGCTCATGTCCAAGGCACCAAAGCCAGCTAAAAATTCAATATTGAATACCTAAAATTTGAATTGTACTACTTCTTACTGGCTATTACATCAACTTAGAAGCTTCATCTGTGGTCTACTCTGGTGCTTTTAGTGTCTCCGCATACCGCAGCACGCGACATAGCTTTGCAATCGATAAGTACAACCGTTTCAGAGAGAAGAGCGGCAAATGTGACGATCTGGCTTTAAGTCGATTCGATAACAAATGACGAAAACCGACGGATTTCTCGGGTTTTTACTACATGTTAAGACTTTTCACATTCTCCCGTGCAAATCGGCTGCTAGTCCTCCTTTCATGCAGAATGTTAAGGTCCTAGCTCATGTCCAAGGCACCAAAGCCAGCTATAAAGTCAATAATCGATACCTAAAACTTGAATTGTACTACTTCTTACTGGCTATTACATCACTATTCACATTCTCCCGTGCAACTCGGCTGATAGTCCTCCTTCATGCAAAATCTTAATTTCCTAGCTGATGTCCAAGGCACCAAAGAAGGGTAAAAAGTCAATAACCGATACCTAAAACTTGAATTGTACTACTTCTCACTGGAAATTACATCAACTTAGAAGCTTCATATGTGTTCTACTATGATGCTCATAGTGTCTCAGCATACCGCAGCACGCGACATAGCTTTGCAGACGATAAGTACAACCGTTTCAGAGAGAAGAGCGGCCAATGTGACGATCTGGCTTTAAGTCGATCCGATAACAAATGACGATAACGGACCTTTTTCTCAGGTTTTTACTACATATGAACACTTTTCACATTCTCCCGTGCAACAGGGCTGCTAGTCCTCCTTTCATGCAGAATCTTAAGGTCCTAGCTCATGTCCAAGGCACCAAAGCCAGCTATAAAGTCAATAATCGATACCTAAAACTTGAATTGTACTACTTCTTACTGGCTATTACATCAACTTAGAAGCTTCATCTGTGTTCTACTATGGTGATTTTAGTGTCTCCGCATACCGCAGTACGCGACATAGCTTTGCAGACGATAAGTACAACCGTTTCAGAGAGAAGAGCGGCCAATATGACGATCTGGCTTTAAGTCGATTCGATAACAAATGATGAAAACGGACGGATTTCTCAGGTTTTTACTACATATGAACACTTTTCACATTCTCCCGTGCAACAGGGCTGCTAGTCCTCCTTTCATGCAGAATCTTAAGGTCCTAGGTCATGGCCAAGGCACCAAAGCCAGCTAAAAATTCAATATTGAATACCTAAAACTTGAATTGTACTACTTCTTACTGGAAATTACATCAACTTAGAAGCTTCATCTGTGTTCTACTATGGTGCTCATAGTGTCTCAGCATACCGCAGCACGCGACATAGCTTTGCAGACGATAAGTACAACCGTTTCAGAGAGAAGAGCGGCCAATGTGACGATCTAGCTTTAAGTTGATTCGATAACAAATGACCAAAACGGACGGATTTCTCAGGTTTTTACTACATATGAACACTTTTCACATTCTCCCGTGCAACTTCGCTGCTAATCCTCCGTTCATGCAGAATCTTAAGGTCCTAGCTCATGTGCAAGGCACCAAAGATAGCTAAAAAGTCAATAATCGATACCTAAAACTTGAATTGTACTACTTCTTACTGGCTATTACATCAACTCAGAAGCTTCATCTGTGTTCTACTATGGTGCTTTTAGTGTCTCCGCATACCGCAGCACGCGACATAGCTTTGCAATCGATAAGTACAACCGTTTCAGAGAGAAGAGCGGTCAATGTGACGATCTGGCTTTAAGTCGATTCGATAACAAATGACGAAATCGGACGGATATCTCAGGTTTTTACTACATATGAACACTTTTCACATTCTCCCGTGCAAATCGGCTGCCAGTCCTCCTTTCATGCTGAATCTTAAGGTCCTAGCTCATGTCCAAGGCACCAAAGCCAGCTAAAAAGTCAATAATCGATACCTAAAACTTGAATTGTTCTATATCTTACTGGCTATTACATCAACTTAGAAGCATCATCTGTGTTCTACTATGGTGCTTTTACTGTCTCCGCATACCGCAGAACGCCACATAGCTTTGCAGACGATAAGTACAACCGTTTCAGAGAGAAGAGCGGTCAATGTGACGATCTGGCTTTAAGTCGATTCGATAACAAATGACGAAAACGGACGGATGTCTCAGGTTTTTACTACATATGAACACTATTCACATTCTCCCGTGCAACTCGGCTGCTAGTCCTCCTTCATGCAAAATCTTAATTACCTAGCTGATGTCCAAGGCACCAAAGAAGGGTAAAAAGTCAATAACTGATACCTAAAACTTGAATTGTACTACTTCTTACTGGAAATTACATCAACTTAGAAGCTTCATATGTGTTCTACTATGATGCTCATAGTGTCTCAGCATACCGCAGCACGCGACATAGCTTTGCAGACGATAAGTACAACCGTTTCAGAGAGAAGAGCGGCCAATGTGACGACCTGGCTTTAAGTCGATCCGATAACAAATGACGAAAACGGACCGATTTCTCAGGATTTTACTACATATGAACACTTTTCACATTCTCCCGTGCAACAAGGCTGCTAGTCCTCCTTTCATGCAGAATCTTAAGGTCCTAGCCCATGTCCAAGGCACCAAAGCCAGCTAAAAATTCAATATTGAATACCTAAAATTTGAATTGTACTACTTCTTACTGGCTATTACATCAACTTAGAAGCTTCATCTGTGTTCTACTCTGGTGCTTTTAGTGTCTCCGCATACCGCAGCACGCGACATAGCTTTGCAATCGATAAGTACAACCGTTTCAGAGAGAAGAGCGGCAAATGTGACGATCTGGCTTTAAGTCGATTCGATAACAAATGACGAAAACCGACGGATTTCTCGGGTTTTTACTACATGTTAAGACTTTTCACATTCTCCCGTGCAAATCGGCTGCTAGTCCTCCTTTCATGCAGAATGTTAAGGTCCTAGCTCATGTCCAAGGCACCAAAGCCAGCTATAAAGTCAATAATCGATACCTAAAACTTGAATTGTACTACTTCTTACTGGCTATTACATCACTATTCACATTCTCCCGTGCAACTCGGCTGATAGTCCTCCTTCATGCAAAATCTTAATTTCCTAGCTGATGTCCAAGGCACCAAAGAAGGGTAAAAAGTCAATAACCGATACCTAAAACTTGAATTGTACTACTTCTCACTGGAAATTACATCAACTTAGAAGCTTCATATGTGTTCTACTATGATGCTCATAGTGTCTCAGCATACCGCAGCACGCGACATAGCTTTGCAGACGATAAGTACAACCGTTTCAGAGAGAAGAGCGGCCAATGTGACGATCTGGCTTTAAGTCGATCCGATAACAAATGACGAAAACGGACCGATTTCTCAGGTTTTTACTACATATGAACACTTTTCACATTCTCCCGTGCAACAGGGCTGCTAGTCCTCCTTTCATGCAGAATCTTAAGGTCCTAGCTCATGTCCAAGGCACCAAAGCCAGCTATAAAGTCAATAATCGATACCTAAAACTTGAATTGTACTACTTCTTACTGGCTATTACATCAACTTAGAAGCTTCATCTGTGTTCTACTATGGTGATTTTAGTGTCTCCGCATACCGCAGTACGCGACATAGCTTTGCAGACGATAAGTACAACCGTTTCAGAGAGAAGAGCGGCCAATATGACGATCTGGCTTTAAGTCGATTCGATAACAAATGATGAAAACGGACGGATTTCTCAGGTTTTTACTACATATGAACACTTTTCACATTCTCCCGTGCAACAGGGCTGCTAGTCCTCCTTTCATGCAGAATCTTAAGGTCCTAGGTCATGGCCAAGGCACCAAAGCCAGCTAAAAATTCAATATTGAATACCTAAAACTTGAATTGTACTACTTCTTACTGGAAATTACATCAACTTAGAAGCTTCATCTGTGTTCTACTATGGTGCTCATAGTGTCTCAGCATACCGCAGCACGCGACATAGCTTTGCAGACGATAAGTACAACCGTTTCAGAGAGAAGAGCGGCCAATGTGACGATCTAGCTTTAAGTTGATTCGATAACAAATGACCAAAACGGACGGATTTCTCAGGTTTTTACTACATATGAACACTTTTCACATTCTCCCGTGCAACTCCGCTGCTAATCCTCCGTTCATGCAGAATCTTAAGGTCCTAGCTCATGTGCAAGGCACCAAAGATAGCTAAAAAGTCAATAATCGATACCTAAAACTTGAATTGTACTACTTCTTACTGGCTATTACATCAACTTAGAAGCTTCATCTGTGTTCTACTATGGTGCTTTTAGTGTCTCCGCATACCGCAGCACGCGACATAGCTTTGCAATCGATAAGTACAACCGTTTCAGAGAGAAGAGCGGTCAATGTGACGATCTGGCTATAAGTCGATTCGATAACAAATGACGAAAACGGACGGATATCTCAGGTTTTTACTACATATGAACACTTTTCACATTCTCCCGTGCAAATCGGCTGCCAGTCCTCCTTTCATGCTGAATCTTAAGGTCCTAGCTCATGTCCAAGGCACCAAAGCCAGCTAAAAAGTCAATAATCGATACCTAAAACTTGAATTGTTCTATATCTTACTGGCTATTACATCAACTTAGAAGCATCATCTGTGTTCTACTATGGTGCTTTTACTGTCTCCGCATACCGCAGAACGCCACATAGCTTTGCAGACGATAAGTACAACCGTTTCAGAGAGAAGAGCGGTCAATGTGACGATCTGGCTTTAAGTCGATTCGATAACAAATGACGAAAACGGACGGATGTCTCAGGTTTTTACTACATATGAACACTATTCACATTCTCCCGTGCAACTCGGCTGCTAGTCCTCCTTCATGCAAAATCTTAATTACCTAGCTGATGTCCAAGGCACCAAAGAAGGGTAAAAAGTCAATAACTGATACCTAAAACTTGAATTGTACTACTTCTTACTGGAAATTACATCAACTTAGAAGCTTCATATGTGTTCTACTATGATGCTCATAGTGTCTCAGCATACCGCAGCACGCGACATAGCTTTGCAGACGATAAGTACAACCGTTTCAGAGAGAAGAGCGGCCAATGTGACGACCTGGCTTTAAGTCGATCCGATAACAAATGACGAAAACGGACCGATTTCTCAGGTTTTTACTACATATGAACACTTTTCACATTCTCCCGTGCAACAGGGCTGCTAGTCCTCCTTTCATGCAGAATCTTAAGGTCCTAGCTCATGTCCAAGGCACCAAAGCCAGCTAAAAATTCAATATTGAATACCTAAAATTTGAATTGTACTACTTCTTACTGGCTATTACATCAACTTAGAAGCTTCATCTGTGGTCTACTCTGGTGCTTTTAGTGTCTCCGCATACCGCAGCACGCGACATAGCTTTGCAATCGATAAGTACAACCGTTTCAGAGAGAAGAGCGGCAAATGTGACGATCTGGCTTTAAGTCGATTCGATAACAAATGACGAAAACCGACGGATTTCTCGGGTTTTTACTACATGTTAAGACTTTTCACATTCTCCCGTGCAAATCGGCTGCTAGTCCTCCTTTCATGCAGAATGTTAAGGTCCTAGCTCATGTCCAAGGCACCAAAGCCAGCTATAAAGTCAATAATCGATACCTAAAACTTGAATTGTACTACTTCTTACTGGCTATTACATCACTATTCACATTCTCCCGTGCAACTCGGCTGATAGTCCTCCTTCATGCAAAATCTTAATTTCCTAGCTGATGTCCAAGGCACCAAAGAAGGGTAAAAAGTCAATAACCGATACCTAAAACTTGAATTGTACTACTTCTCACTGGAAATTACATCAACTTAGAAGCTTCATATGTGTTCTACTATGATGCTCATAGTGTCTCAGCATACCGCAGCACGCGACATAGCTTTGCAGACGATAAGTACAACCGTTTCAGAGAGAAGAGCGGCCAATGTGACGATCTGGCTTTAAGTCGATCCGATAACAAATGACGAAAACGGACCGATTTCTCAGGTTTTTACTACATATGAACACTTTTCACATTCTCCCGTGCAACAGGGCTGCTAGTCCTCCTTTCATGCAGAATCTTAAGGTCCTAGCTCATGTCCAAGGCACCAAAGCCAGCTATAAAGTCAATAATCGATACCTAAAACTTGAATTGTACTACTTCTTACTGGCTATTACATCAACTTAGAAGCTTCATCTGTGTTCTACTATGGTGATTTTAGTGTCTCCGCATACCGCAGTACGCGACATAGCTTTGCAGACGATAAGTACAACCGTTTCAGAGAGAAGAGCGGCCAATATGACGATCTGGCTTTAAGTCGATTCGATAACAAATGATGAAAACGGACGGATTTCTCAGGTTTTTACTACATATGAACACTTTTCACATTCTCCCGTGCAACAGGGCTGCTAGTCCTCCTTTCATGCAGAATCTTAAGGTCCTAGGTCATGGCCAAGGCACCAAAGCCAGCTAAAAATTCAATATTGAATACCTAAAACTTGAATTGTACTACTTCTTACTGGAAATTACATCAACTTAGAAGCTTCATCTGTGTTCTACTATGGTGCTCATAGTGTCTCAGCATACCGCAGCACGCGACATAGCTTTGCAGACGATAAGTACAACCGTTTCAGAGAGAAGAGCGGCCAATGTGACGATCTAGCTTTAAGTTGATTCGATAACAAATGACCAAAACGGACGGATTTCTCAGGTTTTTACTACATATGAACACTTTTCACATTCTCCCGTGCAACTCCGCTGCTAATCCTCCGTTCATGCAGAATCTTAAGGTCCTAGCTCATGTGCAAGGCACCAAAGATAGCTAAAAAGTCAATAATCGATACCTAAAACTTGAATTGTACTACTTCTTACTGGCTATTACATCAACTTAGAAGCTTCATCTGTGTTCTACTATGGTGCTTTTAGTGTCTCCGCATACCGCAGCACGCGACATAGCTTTGCAATCGATAAGTACAACCGTTTCAGAGAGAAGAGCGGTCAATGTGACGATCTGGCTTTAAGTCGATTCGATAACAAATGACGAAAACGGACGGATATCTCAGGTTTTTACTACATATGAACACTTTTCACATTCTCCCGTGCAAATCGGCTGCCAGTCCTCCTTTCATGCTGAATCTTAAGGTCCTAGCTCATGTCCAAGGCACCAAAGCCAGCTAAAAAGTCAATAATCGATACCTAAAACTTGAATTGTTCTATATCTTACTGGCTATTACATCAACTTAGAAGCATCATCTGTGTTCTACTATGGTGCTTTTACTGTCTCCGCATACCGCAGAACGCCACATAGCTTTGCAGACGATAAGTACAACCGTTTCAGAGAGAAGAGCGGTCAATGTGACGATCTGGCTTTAAGTCGATTCGATAACAAATGACGAAAACGGACGGATGTCTCAGGTTTTTACTACATATGAACACTATTCACATTCTCCCGTGCAACTCGGCTGCTAGTCCTCCTTCATGCAAAATCTTAATTACCTAGCTGATGTCCAAGGCACCAAAGAAGGGTAAAAAGTCAATAACTGATACCTAAAACTTGAATTGTACTACTTCTTACTGGAAATTACATCAACTTAGAAGCTTCATATGTGTTCTACTATGATGCTCATAGTGTCTCAGCATACCGCAGCACGCGACATAGCTTTGCAGACGATAAGTACAACCGTTTCAGAGAGAAGAGCGGCCAATGTGACGACCTGGCTTTAAGTCGATCCGATAACAAATGACGAAAACGGACCGATTTCTCAGGTTTTTACTACATATGAACACTTTTCACATTCTCCCGTGCAACAGGGCTGCTAGTCCTCCTTTCATGCAGAATCTTAAGGTCCTAGCTCATGTCCAAGGCACCAAACCCAGCTAAAAATTCAATATTGAATACCTAAAATTTGAATTGTACTACTTCTTACTGGCTATTACATCAACTTAGAAGCTTCATCTGTGGTCTACTCTGGTGCTTTTAGTGTCTCCGCATACCGCAGCACGCGACATAGCTTTGCAATCGATAAGTACAACCGTTTCAGAGAGAAGAGCGGCAAATGTGACGATCTGGCTTTAAGTCGATTCGATAACAAATGACGAAAACCGACGGATTTCTCGGGTTTTTACTACATGTTAAGACTTTTCACATTCTCCCGTGCAAATCGGCTGCTAGTCCTCCTTTCATGCAGAATGTTAAGGTCCTAGCTCATGTCCAAGGCACCAAAGCCAGCTATAAAGTCAATAATCGATACCTAAAACTTGAATTGTACTACTTCTTACTGGCTATTACATCACTATTCACATTCTCCCGTGCAACTCGGCTGATAGTCCTCCTTCATGCAAAATCTTAATTTCCTAGCTGATGTCCAAGGCACCAAAGAAGGGTAAAAAGTCAATAACCGATACCTAAAACTTGAATTGTACTACTTCTCACTGGAAATTACATCAACTTAGAAGCTTCATATGTGTTCTACTATGATGCTCATAGTGTCTCAGCATACCGCAGCACGCGACATAGCTTTGCAGACGATAAGTACAACCGTTTCAGAGAGAAGAGCGGCCAATGTGACGATCTGGCTTTAAGTCGATCCGATAACAAATGACGATAACGGACCTTTTTCTCAGGTTTTTACTACATATGAACACTTTTCACATTCTCCCGTGCAACAGGGCTGCTAGTCCTCCTTTCATGCAGAATCTTAAGGTCCTAGCTCATGTCCAAGGCACCAAAGCCAGCTATAAAGTCAATAATCGATACCTAAAACTTGAATTGTACTACTTCTTACTGGCTATTACATCAACTTAGAAGCTTCATCTGTGTTCTACTATGGTGATTTTAGTGTCTCCGCATACCGCAGTACGCGACATAGCTTTGCAGACGATAAGTACAACCGTTTCAGAGAGAAGAGCGGCCAATATGACGATCTGGCTTTAAGTCGATTCGATAACAAATGATGAAAACGGACGGATTTCTCAGGTTTTTACTACATATGAACACTTTTCACATTCTCCCGTGCAACAGGGCTGCTAGTCCTCCTTTCATGCAGAATCTTAAGGTCCTAGGTCATGGCCAAGGCACCAAAGCCAGCTAAAAATTCAATATTGAATACCTAAAACTTGAATTGTACTACTTCTTACTGGAAATTACATCAACTTAGAAGCTTCATCTGTGTTCTACTATGGTGCTCATAGTGTCTCAGCATACCGCAGCACGCGACATAGCTTTGCAGACGATAAGTACAACCGTTTCAGAGAGAAGAGCGGCCAATGTGACGATCTAGCTTTAAGTTGATTCGATAACAAATGACCAAAACGGACGGATTTCTCAGGTTTTTACTACATATGAACACTTTTCACATTCTCCCGTGCAACTTCGCTGCTAATCCTCCGTTCATGCAGAATCTTAAGGTCCTAGCTCATGTGCAAGGCACCAAAGATAGCTAAAAAGTCAATAATCGATACCTAAAACTTGAATTGTACTACTTCTTACTGGCTATTACATCAACTCAGAAGCTTCATCTGTGTTCTACTATGGTGCTTTTAGTGTCTCCGCATACCGCAGCACGCGACATAGCTTTGCAATCGATAAGTACAACCGTTTCAGAGAGAAGAGCGGTCAATGTGACGATCTGGCTTTAAGTCGATTCGATAACAAATGACGAAATCGGACGGATATCTCAGGTTTTTACTACATATGAACACTTTTCACATTCTCCCGTGCAAATCGGCTGCCAGTCCTCCTTTCATGCTGAATCTTAAGGTCCTAGCTCATGTCCAAGGCACCAAAGCCAGCTAAAAAGTCAATAATCGATACCTAAAACTTGAATTGTTCTATATCTTACTGGCTATTACATCAACTTAGAAGCATCATCTGTGTTCTACTATGGTGCTTTTACTGTCTCCGCATACCGCAGAACGCCACATAGCTTTGCAGACGATAAGTACAACCGTTTCAGAGAGAAGAGCGGTCAATGTGACGATCTGGCTTTAAGTCGATTCGATAACAAATGACGAAAACGGACGGATGTCTCAGGTTTTTACTACATATGAACACTATTCACATTCTCCCGTGCAACTCGGCTGCTAGTCCTCCTTCATGCAAAATCTTAATTACCTAGCTGATGTCCAAGGCACCAAAGAAGGGTAAAAAGTCAATAACTGATACCTAAAACTTGAATTGTACTACTTCTTACTGGAAATTACATCAACTTAGAAGCTTCATATGTGTTCTACTATGATGCTCATAGTGTCTCAGCATACCGCAGCACGCGACATAGCTTTGCAGACGATAAGTACAACCGTTTCAGAGAGAAGAGCGGCCAATGTGACGACCTGGCTTTAAGTCGATCCGATAACAAATGACGAAAACGGACCGATTTCTCAGGATTTTACTACATATGAACACTTTTCACATTCTCCCGTGCAACAAGGCTGCTAGTCCTCCTTTCATGCAGAATCTTAAGGTCCTAGCCCATGTCCAAGGCACCAAAGCCAGCTAAAAATTCAATATTGAATACCTAAAATTTGAATTGTACTACTTCTTACTGGCTATTACATCAACTTAGAAGCTTCATCTGTGTTCTACTCTGGTGCTTTTAGTGTCTCCGCATACCGCAGCACGCGACATAGCTTTGCAATCGATAAGTACAACCGTTTCAGAGAGAAGAGCGGCAAATGTGACGATCTGGCTTTAAGTCGATTCGATAACAAATGACGAAAACCGACGGATTTCTCGGGTTTTTACTACATGTTAAGACTTTTCACATTCTCCCGTGCAAATCGGCTGCTAGTCCTCCTTTCATGCAGAATGTTAAGGTCCTAGCTCATGTCCAAGGCACCAAAGCCAGCTATAAAGTCAATAATCGATACCTAAAACTTGAATTGTACTACTTCTTACTGGCTATTACATCACTATTCACATTCTCCCGTGCAACTCGGCTGATAGTCCTCCTTCATGCAAAATCTTAATTTCCTAGCTGATGTCCAAGGCACCAAAGAAGGGTAAAAAGTCAATAACCGATACCTAAAACTTGAATTGTACTACTTCTCACTGGAAATTACATCAACTTAGAAGCTTCATATGTGTTCTACTATGATGCTCATAGTGTCTCAGCATACCGCAGCACGCGACATAGCTTTGCAGACGATAAGTACAACCGTTTCAGAGAGAAGAGCGGCCAATGTGACGATCTGGCTTTAAGTCGATCCGATAACAAATGACGAAAACGGACCGATTTCTCAGGTTTTTACTACATATGAACACTTTTCACATTCTCCCGTGCAACAGGGCTGCTAGTCCTCCTTTCATGCAGAATCTTAAGGTCCTAGCTCATGTCCAAGGCACCAAAGCCAGCTATAAAGTCAATAATCGATACCTAAAACTTGAATTGTACTACTTCTTACTGGCTATTACATCAACTTAGAAGCTTCATCTGTGTTCTACTATGGTGATTTTAGTGTCTCCGCATACCGCAGTACGCGACATAGCTTTGCAGACGATAAGTACAACCGTTTCAGAGAGAAGAGCGGCCAATATGACGATCTGGCTTTAAGTCGATTCGATAACAAATGATGAAAACGGACGGATTTCTCAGGTTTTTACTACATATGAACACTTTTCACATTCTCCCGTGCAACAGGGCTGCTAGTCCTCCTTTCATGCAGAATCTTAAGGTCCTAGGTCATGGCCAAGGCACCAAAGCCAGCTAAAAATTCAATATTGAATACCTAAAACTTGAATTGTACTACTTCTTACTGGAAATTACATCAACTTAGAAGCTTCATCTGTGTTCTACTATGGTGCTCATAGTGTCTCAGCATACCGCAGCACGCGACATAGCTTTGCAGACGATAAGTACAACCGTTTCAGAGAGAAGAGCGGCCAATGTGACGATCTAGCTTTAAGTTGATTCGATAACAAATGACCAAAACGGACGGATTTCTCAGGTTTTTACTACATATGAACACTTTTCACATTCTCCCGTGCAACTCCGCTGCTAATCCTCCGTTCATGCAGAATCTTAAGGTCCTAGCTCATGTGCAAGGCACCAAAGATAGCTAAAAAGTCAATAATCGATACCTAAAACTTGAATTGTACTACTTCTTACTGGCTATTACATCAACTTAGAAGCTTCATCTGTGTTCTACTATGGTGCTTTTAGTGTCTCCGCATACCGCAGCACGCGACATAGCTTTGCAATCGATAAGTACAACCGTTTCAGAGAGAAGAGCGGTCAATGTGACGATCTGGCTATAAGTCGATTCGATAACAAATGACGAAAACGGACGGATATCTCAGGTTTTTACTACATATGAACACTTTTCACATTCTCCCGTGCAAATCGGCTGCCAGTCCTCCTTTCATGCTGAATCTTAAGGTCCTAGCTCATGTCCAAGGCACCAAAGCCAGCTAAAAAGTCAATAATCGATACCTAAAACTTGAATTGTTCTATATCTTACTGGCTATTACATCAACTTAGAAGCATCATCTGTGTTCTACTATGGTGCTTTTACTGTCTCCGCATACCGCAGAACGCCACATAGCTTTGCAGACGATAAGTACAACCGTTTCAGAGAGAAGAGCGGTCAATGTGACGATCTGGCTTTAAGTCGATTCGATAACAAATGACGAAAACGGACGGATGTCTCAGGTTTTTACTACATATGAACACTATTCACATTCTCCCGTGCAACTCGGCTGCTAGTCCTCCTTCATGCAAAATCTTAATTACCTAGCTGATGTCCAAGGCACCAAAGAAGGGTAAAAAGTCAATAACTGATACCTAAAACTTGAATTGTACTACTTCTTACTGGAAATTACATCAACTTAGAAGCTTCATATGTGTTCTACTATGATGCTCATAGTGTCTCAGCATACCGCAGCACGCGACATAGCTTTGCAGACGATAAGTACAACCGTTTCAGAGAGAAGAGCGGCCAATGTGACGACCTGGCTTTAAGTCGATCCGATAACAAATGACGAAAACGGACCGATTTCTCAGGTTTTTACTACATATGAACACTTTTCACATTCTCCCGTGCAACAGGGCTGCTAGTCCTCCTTTCATGCAGAATCTTAAGGTCCTAGCTCATGTCCAAGGCACCAAAGCCAGCTAAAAATTCAATATTGAATACCTAAAATTTGAATTGTACTACTTCTTACTGGCTATTACATCAACTTAGAAGCTTCATCTGTGTTCTACTCTGGTGCTTTTAGTGTCTCCGCATACCGCAGCACGCGACATAGCTTTGCAATCGATAAGTACAACCGTTTCAGAGAGAAGAGCGGCAAATGTGACGATCTGGCTTTAAGTCGATTCGATAACAAATGACGAAAACCGACGGATTTCTCGGGTTTTTACTACATGTTAAGACTTTTCACATTCTCCCGTGCAAATCGGCTGCTAGTCCTCCTTTCATGCAGAATGTTAAGGTCCTAGCTCATGTCCAAGGCACCAAAGCCAGCTATAAAGTCAATAATCGATACCTAAAACTTGAATTGTACTACTTCTTACTGGCTATTACATCACTATTCACATTCTCCCGTGCAACTCGGCTGATAGTCCTCCTTCATGCAAAATCTTAATTTCCTAGCTGATGTCCAAGGCACCAAAGAAGGGTAAAAAGTCAATAACCGATACCTAAAACTTGAATTGTACTACTTCTCACTGGAAATTACATCAACTTAGAAGCTTCATATGTGTTCTACTATGATGCTCATAGTGTCTCAGCATACCGCAGCACGCGACATAGCTTTGCAGACGATAAGTACAACCGTTTCAGAGAGAAGAGCGGCCAATGTGACGATCTGGCTTTAAGTCGATCCGATAACAAATGACGAAAACGGACCGATTTCTCAGGTTTTTACTACATATGAACACTTTTCACATTCTCCCGTGCAACAGGGCTGCTAGTCCTCCTTTCATGCAGAATCTTAAGGTCCTAGCTCATGTCCAAGGCACCAAAGCCAGCTATAAAGTCAATAATCGATACCTAAAACTTGAATTGTACTACTTCTTACTGGCTATTACATCAACTTAGAAGCTTCATCTGTGTTCTACTATGGTGATTTTAGTGTCTCCGCATACCGCAGTACGCGACATAGCTTTGCAGACGATAAGTACAACCGTTTCAGAGAGAAGAGCGGCCAATATGACGATCTGGCTTTAAGTCGATTCGATAACAAATGATGAAAACGGACGGATTTCTCAGGTTTTTACTACATATGAACACTTTTCACATTCTCCCGTGCAACAGGGCTGCTAGTCCTCCTTTCATGCAGAATCTTAAGGTCCTAGGTCATGGCCAAGGCACCAAAGCCAGCTAAAAATTCAATATTGAATACCTAAAACTTGAATTGTACTACTTCTTACTGGAAATTACATCAACTTAGAAGCTTCATCTGTGTTCTACTATGGTGCTCATAGTGTCTCAGCATACCGCAGCACGCGACATAGCTTTGCAGACGATAAGTACAACCGTTTCAGAGAGAAGAGCGGCCAATGTGACGATCTAGCTTTAAGTTGATTCGATAACAAATGACCAAAACGGACGGATTTCTCAGGTTTTTACTACATATGAACACTTTTCACATTCTCCCGTGCAACTCCGCTGCTAATCCTCCGTTCATGCAGAATCTTAAGGTCCTAGCTCATGTGCAAGGCACCAAAGATAGCTAAAAAGTCAATAATCGATACCTAAAACTTGAATTGTACTACTTCTTACTGGCTATTACATCAACTTAGAAGCTTCATCTGTGTTCTACTATGGTGCTTTTAGTGTCTCCGCATACCGCAGCACGCTACATAGCTTTGCACACGATAAGTACAACCGTTTCAGAGAGAAGAGCGGCCAATGTGACGATCTGGCTTTAAGACGATTCGATAACAAATGACGAGAACGGACGGATTTCTCAGGTTTTTAATACATATGAACACTTTTCACATTCTCCCGTGCAACTCGGCTGCTAGTCCTACTTCATGCAAAATCTTAATTTCCTAGCTGATGTCCAAGGCACCAAAGAAGGGTAAAAAGTCAATAACCGATACCTAAAACTTGAATTGTACTACTTCTTACTGGGTATTACATCAACTTAGAAGCTTCATCTGTGTTCTACTATGGTGCTTTTAATGTGTCCGCATACCGCAGCACGCGACATAGCTTTGCAGACGATAAGTACAACTGTTTCAGAGAGAAGAGCGGCCAATGTGACGATCTGGCTTTAAGTCGATTCGATAACAAATGACGAAAACGGACGGATTTCTCAGGTTTTTACTACATATGAACACTTTTCACATTCTCCTGTGCAACTCGGCTGCTAGTCCTCCTTTCATGCAGAATCTTAAGGTCCTAGCTCAAGTCCAAGGCACCAAAGCCAGCTAAAAAGTCAATATTCAATACCTAAAACTTGAATTGTACTACTTCTTACTGGCTATTACATCAACTTAGAAGCTTCATCTGTGTTCTACTATGGTGCTTTTAGTGTCTCCGCATACCGCAGCACGCGACATAGTTTTGCAATCGATAAGTACAACCGTTTCAGAGAGAAGAGCGGCCAATGTGACGATCTGGCTTTAAGTCGATTCGATAACAAATGACGAAAACGGACGGATTTCTCAGGTTTTTACTAAATATGAACACTATTCACATTCTCCCGTGCAACTCGGCTGCTAGTCCTCCTTCATGCAAAATCTTAATTTCCTAGCTGATGTCCAAGGCACCAAAGAAGGGTAAAAAGTCAATAACCGATACCTAAAACTTGAATTGTACTACTTCTTACTGGAAATTACATCAACTTAGAAGCTTCATCTGTGTTCTACTATGGTGCTCATAGTGTCTCAGCATACCGCAGCACGCGACATAGCTTTGCAGACGATAAGTACAACCGTTTCAGAGAGAAGAGCGGCCAATGTGACGATCTGGCTTTAAGTCGATTCGATAACAAATGACGAAAACTGACCGATTTCTCAGGTTTTTACTACATATGAACACTTTTCACATTCTCCCGTGCAACAGCTCTGCTATTCCTCCTTTCATGCAGAATGTTAAGGTCCTAGCTCATGTGCAAGGCACCAAAGATAGCTAAAAAGTCAATAATCGATACCTAAAACTTGAATTGTACTACTTCTTACTGGCTATTACATCAACTTAGAAGCTTCATCTGTGTTCTACTATGGTGCTTTTAGTGTCTCCGCATACCGCAGCACGAGACATAGCTTTGCAGACGATAAGTACAACCGTTTCAGAGAGAAGAGCGGCCAATGTGACGATCAGGCTTTAAGTCGATTCGATAACAAATGACGAAAACGGACGGATTTCTCAGGTTTTTACTACATTTGAACACTTTTCACATTCTCCCGTGCAACTCGGATGCTAGTCCTCCTTTCATGCAGAATATTAAGGTCCTAGCTCATGTCCAAGGCACCAAAGCCAGCTAAAAATTCAATATTCAATACCTAAAACTTGAATTGTACTACTTCTTACTGGCTATTACATCAACTTAGAAGCTTCATCTGTGTTCTACTATGGTGCTTTTAGTGTCTCCGCATACCGCAGCACGCGACATAGTTTTGCAGTCGATAAGTACAACCGTTTCAGAGAGAAGAGCGGCCAATGTGACGATCTGGCTTTAAGTCGATTCGATAACAAATGACGAATACGGACGGATTTCTCGGGTTTTTACTACATGTGAAGACTTTTCACATTCTCCCGTGCAAATCGGCTGCTAGTCCTCCTTTCATGCAGAATGTTAAGGTCCTAGCTCATGTCCAAGGCACCAAAGCCAGCTAAAAAGTCATTAATCGATACCTAAAACTTGAATTGTACTACTTCTTCCTTTGTATTACATCAACTTAGAAGCTTCATCTGTGTTCTACTATGGTGCTTTTAGTGTCTCCGCATACCGCAGCACGCGACATAGCTTTGCAATCGATAAGTACAACCGTTTTAGAGAGAAGAGCGGCCAATGTGACGATCTGGCTTTAAGTCGATTCGATAACAAATGACGAAAACGGACGGATTTCTCAGGTTTTTACTACATATGAACACTTTTCACATTCTCCCGTGCAAATCGGCTGCTATTCCTATTTTCATGCAGAATGTTAAGGTCCTAGCTCATGTCCAAGGCACCAAAGCCAGCTAAAAGGTCAATAATCGATACCTAAAACTTGAATTGTACTACTTCTTCCTGGCTATTACATCAACATAGAAGCTTCATCTGTGTTCTACTATGGTGCTTGTAGTGTATCAGCATACCGTAGCACGCGACATAGCTTTGCAGACGATAAGTACTAGTGTTTCGGAGAGAAGAGCGGCCAATGTGACGATCTGGCTTGAAGTCGATTCGATAACTAATGACGAAAACGGACGGATTTCTCAGGTTTTTACTACATTTGAACACTTTTCACATTCTCCCGTGCAAATCGGATGCCAGTCCTCCTTTCATGCAGAATCTTAAGGTCCTAGCTCATGTCCAATGCACCAAAGCCAGCTAAAAAGTCAATAATCGATACCTAAAACTTGAATTGTACTATATCTTACTAGCTATTACATCAACTTAGAAGCATCATCTGTGTTCTAATATGGTGCTTTTACTGTCTCCGCATACCGCAGAACGCCACATAGCTTTGCAGACAATAAGTACAACCGTTTCAGAGAGAAGAGCGGCCAATGTGACGATCTGGCTTTAAGTCGATTCGATAACAAATGACGAAAACGGACGGATGTCTCAGGTTTTTACTACATATGAACACTATTCACATTCTCCCGTGCAACTCGGCTGCTAGTCCTCCTTCATGCAAAATCTTAATTTCCTAGCTCATGTCTAAGGCACCAAAGAAGGGTAAAAAGTCAATAACCGATACCTAAAACTTTAATTGTATTTCTTCTTACTGGCTATTACATCAACTTAGAAGCTTCATCTGTGTTCTACTATGGTGCTTTTAGTGTGTCCGCATACCGCAGCACGCGACATAGCTTTGCAGACGATAAGTACAACTTTTTCAGAGAGAAGAGCGGCCAATGTGACGATCTGGCTTGAAGTCGATTCGATAACTAATGACGAAAACGGACGGATTTCTCAGGTTTTTACTACATTTGAACACTTTTCACATTCTCCCGTGCAAATCGGCTGCCAGTCCTCCTTTCATGCAGAATCTTAATGTCCTAGCTCATGTCCAAGGCACCAAAGCCAGCTAAAAAGTCAATAATCGATACCTAAAACTTGAATTGTACTATATCTTACTGGCTATTACATCAACTTAGAAGCATCACCTGTGTTCTAATATGGTGCTTTTACTGTCTCCGCATATCGCAGAACGCCACATAGCTTTGCACACGATAAGTACAACCGTTTCAGAGAGAAGAGCGGCCAATGTGACGATCTGGCTTTAAGTCGATTCGATAACAAATGACGAAAACGGACGGATGTCTCAGGTTTTTACTACATATGAACACTATTCACATTCTCCCGTGCAACTCGGCTGCTAGTCCTCCTTCATGCAAAATCTTAATTTCCTAGCTCATGTCGAAGGCACCAAAGATGGGGTAAAAGTCAATAACCGATACCTAAAACTTGAATTGTACTACTTCTTACTGGCTATTACATCAACTTAGAAGCTTCATCTGTGTTCTACTATGGTGCTTTTAGTGTGTCCGCATACCGCAGCACGCGACATAGCTTTGCAGACGATAAGTACAACTTTTTCAGAGAGAAGAGCGGCCAATGTGCCGATCTGGCTTGAAGTCGATTCGATATCTAATGACGAAAACGGACGGATTTCTCAGGTTTTTACTACATATGAACACTTTTCACATTCTCCCGTGCAACTCGGCTGCTAATCCTCCTTCATGCAAAATCTTAATTTCCTAGCTCATGTCCAAGGCACCAAAGAAGGGTAAAAAGTCAATAACCGATACCTAAAACTTGAATTGTACTACTTCTTACTGGCTATTACATCAACTTAGAAGCTTCATCTGTGCCTACGATGGTGCTTTTAGTGTCTCCGCATACCGCAGCATGCGACATATCTTTGCAGACGATAAGTACTACCGTTTCAGAGAGAAGAGCGGCCAATGTGACGATCTGGCTTTAAGTAGATTCGATAACAAATGACGTAAACGGACGGATGTCTCAGGTTTTTACTACATATGAACATTTTTCACATTCTCCCGTGCAAGTCGGCTGCTAGTCCTCCTTTCATGCAGAATCTTAAGGTCCTAGCTCATGTCCAAGGTACCAAAGCCAGCTGAAAAGTCAATAATCGATACCTAAAACTTGAATTGTACTACATCTTACTGGCTATTACATAACTTAGAAGCTTCATCTGTGTTCTACTATGGTGATTTTAGTGTCCCCGCATACCGCAGCACGCGACATAGCTTCGCAGACGATAAGTACAACCGTTTCAGAGAGAAGAGCGGCCAATGAGACGATCTGGCTTTAAGTCGATTCGATAACAAATGACGTAAACGGACGGATGTCTCAGGTTTTTACTACATATGAACATTTTTCACATTCTCCCGTGCAAGTCGGCTGCTAGTCCTCCTTTCATGCAGAATCTTAAGGTCCTAGCTCATGTCCAAGGTACCAAAGCCAGCTGAAAAGTCAATAATCGATACCTAAAACTTGAATTGTACTACATCTTACTGGCTATTACATAACTTAGAAGCTTCATCTGTGTTCTACTATGGTGATTTTAGTGTCCCCGCATACCGCAGCACGCGACATAGCTTCGCAGACGATAAGTACAACCGTTTCAGAGAGAAGAGCGGCCAATGAGACGATCTGGCTTTAAGTCGATTCGATAACAAATGACGAAAACGGACGGATTTCTCAGGTTTTTACTACATATGAACACTTTTCACATTCCCCCGTGCAACCCGGCTGCTAGTCCTCCTTACATGCAGAATTTTAAGGTCCTAGCTCCTGTCCAAGGCACCAAAGCCAGCTAAAAAGTCAATAATCGATACCTAAAACTTGAATTGTACTACTTCTTACTGGCTATTACATCAACTTAGAAGCATCATCTGTGTTCTACTATGGTGCTTTTACTGTCTCCGCATACCGCAGAACGCCACATAGCTTTGCAGACGATAAGTACAACCGTTTCAGAGAGAAGAGCGGCCAATGGGACGATCTGGCTTTAAGTCGATTCGATAACAAATGACGAAAACGGACGGATTTCTCAGGTTTTTACTACGTATGAACACTTTTCACATTCTCCCGTGCAACTCGGATGCTAGTCCTCCTTTCATGCAGAATATTAAGGTCCTAGCTCATGTCAAAGGCACCAAAGCCAGCTAAAAATTCAATATTCAATACCTAAAACTTGAATTGTACTACTTCTTACTGGCTATTACATCAACTTAGAAGCTTCATCTGTGTTCTACTATGGTGCTTTTAGTGTCTCCGCATACCGCAGCACGCGACATAGTTTTGCAGTCGATAAGTACAACCGTTTCAGAGAGAAGAGCGGCCAATGTGACGATCTGGCTTTAAGTCGATTCGATAACAAATGACGAATACGGACGCATTTCTCGGGTTTTTACTACATTTGAAGACTTTTCACATTCTCCCGTGCAAATCGGCTGCTAGTCCTCCTTTCATGCAGAATGTTAAGGTCCTAGCTCATGTCCAAGGCACCAAAGCCAGCTAAAAAGTCATTAATCGATACCTAAAACTTGAATTGTACTACTTCTTCTTTGTATTACATCAACTTAGAAGCTTCATCTGTGTTCTACTATGGTGCTTTTAGTGTCTCCGCATACCGCAGCACGCGACATAGCTTTGCAATCGATAAGTACAACCGTTTTAGAGAGAAGAGCGGCCAATGTGACGATCTGGCTTTAAGTCGATTCGATAACAAATGACGAAAACGGACGGATTTCTCAGGTTTTTACTACATATGAACACTTTTCACATTCTCCCGTGCAAATCGGCTGCTATTCCTATTTTCATGCAGAATGTTAAGGTCCTAGCTCATGTCCAAGGCACCAAAGCCAGCTAAAAGGTCAATAATCGATACCTAAATCTTGAATTGTACTACTTCTTCCTGGCTATTACATCAACATAGAAGCTTCATCTGTGTTCTACTATGGTGCTTTTAGTGTATCAGCATACCGTAGCACGCGACATAGCTTTGCAGACGATAAGTACTAGTGTTTCGGAGAGAAGAGCGGCCAATGTGACGATCTGGCTTGAAGTCGATTCGATAACTAATGACGAAAACGGACGGATTTCTCAGGTTTTTACTACATTTGAACACTTTTCACATTCTCCCGTGCAAATCGGCTGCCAGTCCTCCTTTCATGCAGAATCTTAAGGTCCTAGCTCATGTCCAAGGCACCAAAGCCAGCTAAAAAGTCAATAATCGATACCTAAAACTTGAATTGTACTATATCTTACTAGCTATTACATCAACTTAGAAGCATCATCTGTGTTCTAATATGGTGCTTTTACTGTCTCCGCATACCGCAGAACGCCACATAGCTTTGCAGACAATAAGTACAACCGTTTCAGAGAGAAGAGCGGCCAATGTGACGATCTGGCTTTAAGTCGATTCGATAACAAATGACGAAAACGGACGGATGTCTCAGGTTTTTACTACATATGAACACTATTCACATTCTCCCGTGCAACTCGGCTGCTAGTCCTCCTTCATGCAAAATCTTAGTTTCCTAGCTCATGTCCAAGGCACCAAAGAAGGGTAAAAAGTCAATAACCGATACCTAAAACTTTAATTGTATTACTTCTTACTGGCTATTACATCAACTTAGAAGCTTCATCTGTGTTCTACTATGGTGCTTTTAGTGTGTCCGCATACCGCAGCACGCGACATAGCTTTGCAGACGATAAGTACAACTTTTTCAGAGTGAAGAGCGGCCAATGTGATGATCTGGCTTGAAGTCGATTCGATAACTAATGACGAAAACGGACGGATTTCTCAGGTTTTTACTACATTTGAACACTTTTCACATTCTCCCGTGCAAATCGGCTGCCAGTCCTCCTTTCATGCAGAATCTTAAGGTCCTAGCTCATGTCCAAGGCACCAAAGCCAGCTAAAAAGTCAATAATCGATACCTAAAACTTGAATTGTACTAAATCTTACTGGCTATTACATCAACTTAGAAGCATCACCTGTGTTCTAATATGGTGCTTTTACTGTCTCCGCATATCGCAGAACGCCACATAGCTTTGCAGACGATAAGTACAACCGTTTCAGAGAGAAGAGCGGCCAATGTGACGATCTGGCTTTAAGTCGATTCGATAACAAATGACGAAAACGGACGGATGTCTCAGGTTTTTACTACATATGAACACTATTCACATTCTCCCGTGCAACTCGGCTGCTAGTCCTCCTTCATGCAAAATCTTAATTTCCTAGCTCATGTCGAAGGCACCAAAGATGGGGTAAAAAGTCAATAACCGATACCTAAAACTTGAATTGTACTACTTCTTACTGGCTATTACATCAACTTAGAAGCTTCATCTGTGTTCTACTATGGTGCTTTTAGTGTGTCCGCATACCGCAGCACGCGACATAGCTTTGCAGACGATAAGTACAAGTGTTTCAGAGAGAAGAGCGGCCAATGTGACGACCTGGCTTGAAGAAGATTCGATAAAAAATGACGAAAACGGACGGAATTCTAGGTTTTTACTACATATGAACACTTTTCATATTCTCCCGTGCAACTCCGCTGCTAATCCTCCTTTCATGCAGAAGCTTAAGGTCCTAGCTCATGTCCAAGGCACCAAAGCCAGCTAAAAAGTCAATAATCGATACCTAAAACTTGAATTGTACTACTTCTTACTGGCTATTACATCAACTTAGAAGCTTCATCTGTGTTCTACTATGGAGCTTTTACTGTCTCCGCATACCGCAGCACGCGACATAGCTTTGCAGACGATAAGTACAACCGTTTCAGAGAGAAGAGCGGCCAATGTGACAATCTGGCTTTAAGTATATTCGATAACGAATGACGTAAACGGACGGATGTCTCAGGTATTTTCTACATATGTACATTTTTCACATTCTCCCGTTACACTCGGCTGCTAGTCCTCCTTTCATGCAGAATCTTAAGGTTCTAGCTCATGTCCAAGGTACCAAAGCCAGCTGAAAAGTCAATAATCGATACCTAAAACTTGAATTGTACTACTTCTTACTGGCTATTACATCAACTTGTAAGCTTCATCTGTGTTCTACTATGGTGATTTTAGTGTCTCCGCATACCGCAGCACGCGACATAGCTTTGCAGACGATAAGTACAACCGTTTCTGAGAGAAGAGCGGCCAATGAGACGATCTGGCTTTAAGTCGATTCGATAACAAGTGACGAAAACGGACCGATTTCTCAGGTTTTTACTACATATGAACTCTTTTCACATTCTCCCGTGCAACTTGGCTCCTCGTCCTCCTTTCATGCAGAATGTTAAGGTCGTAGCTCATGTCCAAGGCACCAAAGCCAACTAAAAAGTCAATAATCGATACCTAAAACTTGAACTGTACTACTTCTTACTGGCTATTACATCAACGTAGAAGTTTCATCTGTGTTCTACTATGGTGCTTTTAGTGTCTCCGCATACCGCAGCACGCGACATAGCTTTGCAATCGATAAGTACAACCGTTTCAGAGAGAAGAGCAGCTAATTTGACGATCTGGCTTTAAGTCGATTCGATAACAAATGACGAAAACGGACGGATTTATCGGGTTTTTACTACATATAAACACTTTTCACATTCTCGCATGCAAATCGGCTGGTAGTCCTCCTTTCATGCAGAATGTTAAGGTCCTAGCTCATGTCCAAGGCACCAAAGCCAGCTAAAAAGTCAATAAACGATATCTAAAACTTGAATTGTACTACTTCTTCCTGGCTATTACAACAACTTAGAAGCTTCATCTGTGTTCTACTTTGGTGCTTTTAGTGTCTCCGCATACCGCAGCACGCGACATAGCTTTGCAGACGATAAGTACAACCGTTTCAGAGAGAAGAGCGGCCAATGTGACGATCTGGCTTGAAGAAGATTCGATAACAAATGACGAAAACGGACGGATTTCTAGGTTTTTACTACATATGAACACTTTTCATATTCTCCCGTGCAACTCCGCTGCTAATCCTCCTTTCATGCAGAAGCTTAAGGTCCTAGCTCATGTCCAAGGCACCAAAGCCAGCTAAAAAGTCAATAATCGATACCTAAAACTTGAATTGTACTACTTCTTACTGGCTATTACATCAACTTAGAAGCTTCATCTGTGCCTACGATGGTGCTTTTAGTGTCTCCGCATACCGCAGCATGCGACATATCTTTGCAGACGATAAGTACTACCGTTTCAGAGAGAAGAGCGGCCAATGTGACGATCTGGCTTTAAGTATATTCGATAACAAATGACGTAAACGGACGGATGTCTCAGGTTTTTACTACATATGAACATTTTTCACATTCTCCCGTGCAAGTCGGCTGCTAGTCCTCCTTTCATGCAGAATCTTAAGGTCCTAGCTCATGTCCAAGGTACCAAAGCCAGCTGAAAAGTCAATAATCGATACCTAAAACTTGAATTGTACTACATCTTACTGGCTATTACATAACTTAGAAGCTTCATCTGTGTTCTACTATGGTGATTTTAGTGTCCCCGCATACCGCAGCACGCGACATAGCTTCGCAGACGATAAGTACAACCGTTTCAGAGAGAAGAGCGGCCAATGAGACGATCTGGCTTTAAGTCGATTCGATAACAAATGACGAAAACGGACGGATTTCTCAGGTTTTTACTACATATGAACACTTTTCACATTCCCCCGTGCAACCCGGCTGCTAGTCCTCCTTACATGCAGAATTTTAAGGTCCTAGCTCATGTCCAAGGCACCAAAGCCAGCTAAAAAGTCAATAATCGATACCTAAAACTTGAATTGTACTACTTCTTACTGGCTATTACATCAACTTAGAAGCATCATCTGTGTTCTACTATGGTGCTTTTACTGTCTCCGCATACCGCAGAACGCCACATAGCTTTGCAGACGATAAGTACAACCGTTTCAGAGAGAAGAGCGGCCAATGGGACGATCTGGCTTTAAGTCGATTCGATAACAAATGACGAAAACGGACGGATTTCTCAGGTTTTTACTACGTATGAACACTTTTCACATTCTCCCGTGCAACTCGGCTGCTAGTCCTCCTTTCATGCAGAATCTTAAGGTCCTAGCTCATGTCCAAGGCACCAAAGCCAGCTAAAAAGTCAATAATCGATACCTAAAACTTGAATTGTACTACTTCTTATTGGCTATTACATCAACTTAGAAGCTTCATCTGTGTTCTACTATGGTGCTTTTAGTGTCTCAGCATACCGCAGAACGCCACATAGCTTTGCAGACGATAAGTACAAGTGTTTCAGAGAGAAGAGCGGCCAATGTGACGATCTGGCTTTAAGTCGATTCGATAACAAATGACGAAAACGTACGGATTTCTCAGGTTTTTACTACATATGAACACTTTTCACATTCTCCCGTGCAACTGGGCTGCTAGTCCTCCTTTCATGCAGAATGTTAAGGTCGTAGCTCATGTCCAAGGCACCAAAGCCAGCTAAAAAGTCAATAATCGATACCTAAAACTTGAACTGTACTACTTCTTACTGGCTATTACATCAACGTAGAAGCTTCATCTGTGTTCTACTATGGTGCTTTTAGTGTCTCCGCATACCGCAGCACGCGACATAGCTTTGCAATCGATAAGTACAACCGTTTCAGAGAGAAGAGCAGCTAATTTGACGATCTGGCTTTAAGTCGATTCGATAACAAATGACGAAAACGGACGGATTTATCGGGTTTTTACTACATATAAACACTTTTCACATTCTCGCATGCAAATCGGCTTGTAGTCCTCCTTTCATGCAGAATGTTAAGGTCCTAGCTCATGTCCAAGGCACCAAAGCCAGCTAAAAAGTCAATAAACGATATCTAAAACTTGAATTGTACTACTTCTTCCTGGCTATTACAACAACTTAGAAGCTTCATCTGTGTTCTACTTTGGTGCTTTTAGTGTCTCCGCATACCGCAGCACGCGACATAGCTTTGCAGACGATAAGTACAACCGTTTCAGAGAGAAGAGCGGCCAATGTGACGATCTGGCTTGAAGAAGATTCGATAACAAATGACGAAAACGGACGGATTTCTAGGTTTTTACTACATATGAACACTTTTCATATTCTCCCGTGCAACTCCGCTGCTAATCCTCCTTTCATGCAGAAGCTTAAGGTCCTAGCTCATGTCCAAGGCACCAAAGCCAGCTAAAAAGTCAATAATCGATACCTAAAACTTGAATTGTACTACTTCTTACTGGCTATTACATCAACTTAGAAGCTTCATCTGTGCCTACGATGGTGCTTTTAGTGTCTCCGCATACCGCAGCATGCGACATATCTTTGCAGACGATAAGTACTACCGTTTCAGAGAGAAGAGCGGCCAATGTGACGATCTGGCTTTAAGTATATTCGATAACAAATGACGTAAACGGACGGATGTCTCAGGTTTTTACTACATATGAACATTTTTCACATTCTCCCGTGCAAGTCGGCTGCTAGTCCTCCTTTCATGCAGAATCTTAAGGTCCTAGCTCATGTCCAAGGTACCAAAGCCAGCTGAAAAGTCAATAATCGATACCTAAAACTTGAATTGTACTACATCTTACTGGCTATTACATAACTTAGAAGCTTCATCTGTGTTCTACTATGGTGATTTTAGTGTCCCCGCATACCGCAGCACGCGACATAGCTTCGCAGACGATAAGTACAACCGTTTCAGAGAGAAGAGCGGCCAATGAGACGATCTGGCTTTAAGTCGATTCGATAACAAATGACGAAAACGGACGGATTTCTCAGGTTTTTACTACATATGAACACTTTTCACATTCCCCCGTGCAACCCGGCTGCTAGTCCTCCTTACATGCAGAATTTTAAGGTCCTAGCTCATGTCCAAGGCACCAAAGCCAGCTAAAAAGTCAATAATCGATACCTAAAACTTGAATTGTACTACTTCTTACTGGCTATTACATCAACTTAGAAGCATCATCTGTGTTCTACTATGGTGCTTTTACTGTCTCCGCATACCGCAGAACGCCACATAGCTTTGCAGACGATAAGTACAACCGTTTCAGAGAGAAGAGCGGCCAATGGGACGATCTGGCTTTAAGTCGATTCGATAACAAATGACGAAAACGGACGGATTTCTCAGGTTTTTACTACGTATGAACACTTTTCACATTCTCCCGTGCAACTCGGCTGCTAGTCCTCCTTTCATGCAGAATCTTAAGGTCCTAGCTCATGTCCAAGGCACCAAAGCCAGCTAAAAAGTCAATAATCGATACCTAAAACTTGAATTGTACTACTTCTTATTGGCTATTACATCAACTTAGAAGCTTCATCTGTGTTCTACTATGGTGCTTTTAGTGTCTCAGCATACCGCAGAACGCCACATAGCTTTGCAGACGATAAGTACAAGTGTTTCAGAGAGAAGAGCGGCCAATGTGACGATCTGGCTTTAAGTCGATTCGATAACAAATGACGAAAACGTACGGATTTCTCAGGTTTTTACTACATATGAACACTTTTCACATTCTCCCGTGCAACTGGGCTGCTAGTCCTCCTTTCATGCAGAATGTTAAGGTCGTAGCTCATGTCCAAGGCACCAAAGCCAGCTAAAAAGTCAATAATCGATACCTAAAACTTGAACTGTACTACTTCTTACTGGCTATTACATCAACGTAGAAGCTTCATCTGTGTTCTACTATGGTGCTTTTAGTGTCTCCGCATACCGCAGCACGCGACATAGCTTTGCAATCGATAAGTACAACCGTTTCAGAGAGAAGAGCAGCTAATTTGACGATCTGGCTTTAAGTCGATTCGATAACAAATGACGAAAACGGACGGATTTATCGGGTTTTTACTACATATAAACACTTTTCACATTCTCGCATGCAAATCGGCTGGTAGTCCTCCTTTCATGCAGAATGTTAAGGTCCTAGCTCATGTCCAAGGCACCAAAGCCAGCTAAAAAGTCAATAAACGATATCTAAAACTTGAATTGTACTACTTCTTCCTGGCTATTACAACAACTTAGAAGCTTCATCTGTGTTCTACTTTGGTGCTTTTAGTGTCTCCGCATACCGCAGCACGCGACATAGCTTTGCAGACGATAAGTACAACCGTTTCAGAGAGAAGAGCGGCCAATGTGACGATCTGGCTTGAAGAAGATTCGATAACAAATGACGAAAACGGACGGATTTCTAGGTTTTTACTACATATGAACACTTTACATATTCTCCCGTGCAACTCCGCTGCTAATCCTCCTTTCATGCAGAAGCTTAAGGTCCTAGTTCATGTCCAAGGCACCAAAGCCAGCTAAAAAGTCAATAATCGATACCTAAAACTTGAATTGTACTACTTCTTACTGGCTATTACATCAACTTAGAAGCTTCATCTGTGTCCTACTATGGTGCTTTTAGTGTCTCCGCATACCGCAGCACGCGACATATCTTTGCAGACGATAAGTACTACCGTTTCAGAGAGAAGAGCGGCCAATGTGACGATCTGGCTTTAAGTAGATTCGATAACAAATGACGTAAACGGACGGATGTCTCAGGTTTTTACTACATATGAACATTTTTCACATTCTCCCGTGCAAGTCGGCTGCTAGTCCTCCTTTCATGCAGAATCTTAAGGTCCTAGCTCATGTCCAAGGTACCAAAGCCAGCTGAAAAGTCAATAATCGATACCTAAAACTTGAATTGTACTACATCTTACTGGCTATTACATAACTTAGAAGCTTCATCTGTGTTCTACTATGGTGATTTTAGTGTCCCCGCATACCGCAGCACGCGACATAGCTTCGCAGACGATAAGTACAACCGTTTCAGAGAGAAGAGCGGCCAATGAGACGATCTGGCTTTAAGTCGATTCGATAACAAATGACGAAAACGGACGGATTTCTCAGGTTTTTACTACATATGAACACTTTTCACATTCCCCCGTGCAACTCGGCTGCTAGTCCTCCTTTCATGCAGAATCTTAAGGTCCTAGCTCATGTCCAAGGCACCAAAGCCAGCTAAAAAGTCAATAATCGATACCTAAAACTTGAATTGTACTACTTCTTACTGGCTATTACATCAACTTAGAAGCTTCATCTGTGTCCTACTATGGTGCTTTTAGTGTCTCCGCATACCGCAGCACGCGACATATCTTTGCAGACGATAAGTACTACCGTTTCAGAGAGAAGAGCGGCCAATGTGACGATCTGGCTTTAAGTAGATTCGATAACAAATGACGTAAACGGACGGATGTCTCAGGTTTTTACTACATATGAACATTTTTCACATTCTCCCGTGCAAGTCGGCTGCTAGTCCTCCTTTCATGCAGAATCTTAAGGTCCTAGCTCATGTCCAAGGTACCAAAGCCAGCTGAAAAGTCAATAATCGATACCTAAAACTTGAATTGTACTACATCTTACTGGCTATTACATAACTTAGAAGCTTCATCTGTGTTCTACTATGGTGATTTTAGTGTCCCCGCATACCGCAGCACGCGACATAGCTTCGCAGACGATAAGTACAACCGTTTCAGAGAGAAGAGCGGCCAATGAGACGATCTGGCTTTAAGTCGATTCGATAACAAATGACGAAAACGGACGGATTTCTCAGGTTTTTACTACATATGAACACTTTTCACATTCCCCCGTGCAACTCGGCTGCTAGTCCTCCTTACATGCAGAATTTTAAGGTCCTAGCTCATGTCCAAGGCACCAAAGCCAGCTAAAAAGTCAATAATCGATACCTAAAACTTGAATTGTACTACTTCTTACTGGCTATTACATCAACTTAGAAGCATCATCTGTGTTCTACTATGGTGCTTTTACTGTCTCCGCATACCGCAGAACGCCACATAGCTTTGCAGACGATAAGTACAACCGTTTCAGAGAGAAGAGCGGCCAATGTGACGATCTGGCTTTAAGTCGATTCGATAACAAATGACGAAAACGGACGGATTTCTCAGGTTTTTACTACGTATGAACACTTTTCACATTCTCCCGTGCAACTCGGCTGCTAGTCCTCCTTTCATGCAGAATCTTAAGGTCCTAGCTCATGTCCAAGGCACCAAAGCCAGCTAAAACGTCAATAATCGATACCTAAAACTTGAATTGTACTACTTCTTATTGGCTATTACATCAACTTAGAAGCTTCATCTGTGTTCTACTATGGTGCATTTAGTGTGTCCGCATACCGCAGCACGCGACATAGCTTTGCAATCGATAAGTACAACCGTTTCAGAGAGAAGAGCGGCCAATGTGACGATCTGGCTTTAAGTCGATTCGATAACAAATGACGAGAACGGACGGATTTCTCAGGTTTTTACTACATATGAACACTTTTCACATTCTCCCGTGCAAATCGGCTGCCAGTCCTCCTTTCATGCAGAATCTTAAGGTCCTAGCTCATGTCCAAGGCACCAAAGCCAGCTAAAAAGTCAATAATCGATACCTAAAACTTGAATTGTACTATTTCTTCCTTTGTATTACATCAACTTAGAAGCTTCATCTGTGTTCTACTATGGTGCTTTTAGTGTCTCCGCATACCGCAGCACGCGACATAGCTTTGCAGACGATAACTACGAGCGTTTCAGAGAGAAGAGCGGCCAATGTGACGATCTGACTTTAAGTCGATTCGATAACAAATGACGAAAACGGACGGATTTCTCAGGTTTTTACTACATTTGAACACTTTTCACATTCTCCCGTGCAACTCGGCTGCTAGTCCTCCTTTCATGCAGAATCTTAAGGTCCTAGCTCATGTCCAAGGCACCAAAGCCAGCTAAAAAGTCAATAATCGATACCTAAAACTTGAATTGTACTACTTCTTATTGGCTATTACATCAACTTAGAAGCTTCATCTGTGTTCTACTATGGTGCTTTTAGTGTCTCAGCATACCGCAGAACGCCACATAGCTTTGCAGACGATAAGTACAAGTGTTTCAGAGAGAAGAGCGGCCAATGTGACGATCTGGCTTTAAGTCGATTCGATAACAAATGACGAAAACGTACGGATTTCTCAGGTTTTTACTACATATGAACACTTTTCACATTCTCCCGTGCAACTGGGCTGCTAGTCCTCCTTTCATGCAGAATGTTAAGGTCGTAGCTCATGTCCAAGGCACCAAAGCCAGCTAAAAAGTCAATAATCGATACCTAAAACTTGAACTGTACTACTTCTTACTGGCTATTACATCAACGTAGAAGCTTCATCTGTGTTCTACTATGGTGCTTTTAGTGTCTCCGCATACCGCAGCACGCGACATAGCTTTGCAATCGATAAGTACAACCGTTTCAGAGAGAAGAGCAGCTAATTTGACGATCTGGCTTTAAGTCGATTCGATAACAAATGACGAAAACGGACGGATTTATCGGGTTTTTACTACATATAAACACTTTTCACATTCTCGCATGCAAATCGGCTGGTAGTCCTCCTTTCATGCAGAATGTTAAGGTCCTAGCTCATGTCCAAGGCACCAAAGCCAGCTAAAAAGTCAATAAACGATATCTAAAACTTGAATTGTACTACTTCTTCCTGGCTATTACAACAACTTAGAAGCTTCATCTGTGTTCTACTTTGGTGCTTTTAGTGTCTCCGCATACCGCAGCACGCGACATAGCTTTGCAGACGATAAGTACAACCGTTTCAGAGAGAAGAGCGGCCAATGTGACGATCTGGCTTGAAGAAGATTCGATAACAAATGACGAAAACGGACGGATTTCTAGGTTTTTACTACATATGAACACTTTACATATTCTCCCGTGCAACTCCGCTGCTAATCCTCCTTTCATGCAGAAGCTTAAGGTCCTAGTTCATGTCCAAGGCACCAGAGCCAGCTAAAAAGTCAATAATCGATACCTAAAACTTGAATTGTACTACTTCTTACTGGCTATTACATCAACTTAGAAGCTTCATCTGTGTCCTACTATGGTGCTTTTAGTGTCTCCGCATACCGCAGCACGCGACATATCTTTGCAGACGATAAGTACTACCGTTTCAGAGAGAAGAGCGGCCAATGTGACGATCTGGCTTTAAGTAGATTCGATAACAAATGACGTAAACGGACGGATGTCTCAGGTTTTTACTACATATGAACATTTTTCACATTCTCCCGTGCAAGTCGGCTGCTAGTCCTCCTTTCATGCAGAATCTTAAGGTCCTAGCTCATGTCCAAGGTACCAAAGCCAGCTGAAAAGTCAATAATCGATACCTAAAACTTGAATTGTACTACATCTTACTGGCTATTACATAACTTAGAAGCTTCATCTGTGTTCTACTATGGTGATTTTAGTGTCCCCGCATACCGCAGCACGCGACATAGCTTCGCAGACGATAAGTACAACCGTTTCAGAGAGAAGAGCGGCCAATGAGACGATCTGGCTTTAAGTCGATTCGATAACAAATGACGAAAACGGACGGATTTCTCAGGTTTTTACTACATATGAACACTTTTCACATTCCCCCGTGCAACTCGGCTGCTAGTCCTCCTTTCATGCAGAATCTTAAGGTCCTAGCTCATGTCCAAGGCACCAAAGCCAGCTAAAAAGTCAATAATCGATACCTAAAACTTGAATTGTACTACTTCTTACTGGCTATTACATCAACTTAGAAGCTTCATCTGTGTCCTACTATGGTGCTTTTAGTGTCTCCGCATACCGCAGCACGCGACATATCTTTGCAGACGATAAGTACTACCGTTTCAGAGAGAAGAGCGGCCAATGTGACGATCTGGCTTTAAGTAGATTCGATAACAAATGACGTAAACGGACGGATGTCTCAGGTTTTTACTACATATGAACATTTTTCACATTCTCCCGTGCAAGTCGGCTGCTAGTCCTCCTTTCATGCAGAATCTTAAGGTCCTAGCTCATGTCCAAGGTACCAAAGCCAGCTGAAAAGTCAATAATCGATACCTAAAACTTGAATTGTACTACATCTTACTGGCTATTACATAACTTAGAAGCTTCATCTGTGTTCTACTATGGTGATTTTAGTGTCCCCGCATACCGCAGCACGCGACATAGCTTCGCAGACGATAAGTACAACCGTTTCAGAGAGAAGAGCGGCCAATGAGACGATCTGGCTTTAAGTCGATTCGATAACAAATGACGAAAACGGACGGATTTCTCAGGTTTTTACTACATATGAACACTTTTCACATTCCCCCGTGCAACTCGGCTGCTAGTCCTCCTTACATGCAGAATTTTAAGGTCCTAGCTCATGTCCAAGGCACCAAAGCCAGCTAAAAAGTCAATAATCGATACCTAAAACTTGAATTGTACTACTTCTTACTGGCTATTACATCAACTTAGAAGCATCATCTGTGTTCTACTATGGTGCTTTTACTGTCTCCGCATACCGCAGAACGCCACATAGCTTTGCAGACGATAAGTACAACCGTTTCAGAGAGAAGAGCGGCCAATGTGACGATCTGGCTTTAAGTCGATTCGATAACAAATGACGAAAACGGACGGATTTCTCAGGTTTTTACTACGTATGAACACTTTTCACATTCTCCCGTGCAACTCGGCTGCTAGTCCTCCTTTCATGCAGAATCTTAAGGTCCTAGCTCATGTCCAAGGCACCAAAGCCAGCTAAAACGTCAATAATCGATACCTAAAACTTGAATTGTACTACTTCTTATTGGCTATTACATCAACTTAGAAGCTTCATCTGTGTTCTACTATGGTGCATTTAGTGTGTCCGCATACCGCAGCACGCGACATAGCTTTGCAATCGATAAGTACAACCGTTTCAGAGAGAAGAGCGGCCAATGTGACGATCTGGCTTTAAGTCGATTCGATAACAAATGACGAGAACGGACGGATTTCTCAGGTTTTTACTACATATGAACACTTTTCACATTCTCCCGTGCAAATCGGCTGCCAGTCCTCCTTTCATGCAGAATCTTAAGGTCCTAGCTCATGTCCAAGGCACCAAAGCCAGCTAAAAAGTCAATAATCGATACCTAAAACTTGAATTGTACTATTTCTTCCTTTGTATTACATCAACTTAGAAGCTTCATCTGTGTTCTACTATGGTGCTTTTAGTGTCTCCGCATACCGCAGCACGCGACATAGCTTTGCAGACGATAACTACGAGCGTTTCAGAGAGAAGAGCGGCCAATGTGACGATCTGACTTTAAGTCGATTCGATAACAAATGACGAAAACGGACGGATTTCTCAGGTTTTTACTACATTTGAACACTTTTCACATTTTCCCGTGCAACTAGGCTGCTAGTCCTCCTTTCATGCAGAATCTTAAGGTCCTAGCTCATGTCCAAGGCACCAAAGCCAGCTAAAACGTCAATAATCGATAACTAAAACTTGTATTGTACTACTTCTTACTGGCTATTACATCAACTTAGAAGTTTCATCTGTGTTCTACTATGGTGCTTTTAGTGTCTCCGCATACCGCAGCACGCGACATAGCTTTGCAATCGATAAGTACAACCGTTTCAGAGAGAAGAGCGGCCAATGTGACGATCTGGCTTTAAGTCGATTCGATAACAAATGACGAAAACGGACGGATTACTCAGGTTTTTACTACATATGAACTCTTTTCACATTCTCCCGTGCAAATCGGCTGCTATCCCTATTTTCATGCAGAATGTTAAGGTATTAGCTCATGTCCAAGGCACCAAAGCCAGCTAAAAGGTCTCAATGGAGAGAAGTCTTCCGAAGTAAGAGTGATTTCAGGTGTGCCGCAGGGGAGTGTCATAGGACCGTTGCTGTTCACAATATACATAAATGACCTGGTGGATGACATCGGAAGTTCACTGAGGCTTTTTGCAGATGATGCTGTGGTGTATCGAGAGGTTGCAACAATGGAAAATTGTACTGAAATGCAGGAGGATCTGCAGCGAATTGACGCATGGTGCACGGAATGGCAATTGAATCTCAATGTAGCGAAGTGTAATGTGATGCGAATACATAGAAAGATAGGTCCCTTATCATTTAGCTACAAAATAGCAGGTCAGCAACTGGAAGCAGTTAATTCCATAAATTATCTGGGAGTACGCATTAAGAGTGATTTAAAATGGAATGATCATATAAAGTTGATCGTCGGTAAAGCAGATGCCAGACTGAGATTCATTGGAAGAATCCTAAGGAAATGCAATCCGACAACAAAGGAAGTAGGTTTCAGTACACTTGTTCGCCCAATGCTTGAATACTGCTCAGCAGTGTGGGATCCGCACCAGGTAGGGTTGATAGAAGAGATAGAGAAGATCCAACGGAGAGCAGCGCGCTTCGTTACAGGATCATTTAGTAATTGCGAAAGCGTTACGGAGATGATAGATAAACTCCAGTGGAAGACTCTGCAGGAGAGACGCTCAGTAGCTCGGTACGGGCTTTTGTTAAAGTTTCGAGAACATACCTTCACCGAAGAGTCAAGCAGTATATTGCTCCCTCCTACGTATATCTCGCGAAGAGACCATGAAGATAAAATCAGAGAGATTAGAGCCCACACAGAAGCATACCGACAATCCTTCTTTCCACGTACAATACGAGACTGGAATAGAAGGGAGAACCGATAGAGGTACTCAGGGTACCCTCCGCCACACACCGTCAGGTGGCTTGCGGAGTACGGATGTAGATGTAGATGTAGATGTAATCGATACCTAAAACTTGAATTGTACTACGTCTTCCTGGCTATTACATCAACATAGAAGCTTCATCTGTGTTCTACTATGGTGCTTTTAGTGTATCAGCATACCGTAGCACGCGACATAGCTTTGCAGACGATAAGTACAAGTGTTTCGGAGAGAAGAGCGGCCAATGTGACGATCTGGCTTAAAGTCGATTCGATAACAAATGACGAAAACGGACGGATTTCTCAGGTTTTTACTAAATATGAACACTTTTCACATTCTCCCGTGCAACTCGGCTGCTAGTCCTCCTTTCATGCAGAATCTTAAGGTCCTAGCTCATGTCCAAGGCACCAAAGCCAGCTAAAGAGTCAATAAACGATACCTAAAACTTGAATTGTACTACTTCTTACTGGCTATTACATCAACTTAGAAGCTTCATCTGTGTTTTACTATGGTGCTTTTAGTGTCTCCACATACCGCAGCACGCGACATAGCTTTGCAGACGATAAGCACAACCGTTTCAGAGAGAAGAGCGGCCAATGTGACGATCTGGCTTTAAGTCGATTCGATAACAAATGACGAAAACGGACGGATTTCTCAGGTTTTTACTACATATGAACACTTTTCACATTCTCCTGTGCAACTCGGCTGCTAGTCCTCCTTTCATGCAGAATCTTAAGGTCCTAGCTCAAGTCCAAGGCACCAAAGCCAGCTAAAAAGTCAATATTCAATACCTAAAACTTGAATTGTACTACTTCTTACTGGCTATTACATCAACTTAGAAGCTTCATCTGTGTTCTACTATGGTGCTTTTAGTGTGTCCGCATACCGCAGCACGCGACATAGCTTTGCAATCGATAAGTACAACCGTTTCAGAGAGAAGAGCGGCCAATGTGACGATCTGGCTTTAAGTCGATTCGATAACAAATTACGAAAACGGACGGATTTCTCAGGTTTTTACTACATATGAACACTTTTCACATTCTCCCGTGCAAATCGGCTGCCAGTCCTCCTTTCATGCAGAATCTTAAGGTCCTAGCTCATGTCCAAGGCACCAAAGCCAGCTAAAAAGTCAATAATCGATACCTAAAACTTGAATTGTACTATATCTTACTGGCTATTAAATCAACTTAGAAGCATCATCTGTGTTCTACTATGGTGCTTTTACTGTCTCCGCATACCGCAGAACGCCACATAGCTTTGCAGACGATAAGTACAACCGTTTCAGAGAGAAGAGCGGCCAATGTGACGATCTGGCTTTAAGTCGATTCGATAACAAATGACGAAAACGGACGGATGTCTCAGGTTTTTACTACATATGAACACTTTTCACATTCTCCCGTGCAACTCGGCTGCTAATCCTCCTTCATGCAAAATCTTAATTTCCTAGCTCATGTCCAAGGCACCAAAGAAGGGTAAAAAGTCAATAACCGATACCTAAAACTTGAATTGTACTACTTCTTACTGGCTATTACATCAACTTAGAAGCTTCATCTGTGTTCTACTATGGTGCTTTTAGTGTGTCCGCATACCGCAGCACGCGACATAGCTTTGCAGACGATAAGTACAACTTTTTCAGAGAGAAGAGCGGCCAATGTGACGATCTGGCTTGAAGTCGATTCGATAACTAATGACGAAAACGGACCGATTTCTCAGGTTTTTACTACGTATGAACACTTTTCACATTCTCCCGTGCAACTCGGCTGCTAGTCCTCTTTCATGCAGAATCTTAAGGTCCTAGCTCTTGTCCAAGGCACCAAAGCCAGCTAAAAAGTCAATAATCGACACCTAAAACTTGAATTGTACTACTTCTTACTGGCTATTACATCAACTTAGAAGCTTCATCTGTGTTCTACTATGGTGCTTTTAGTGTCTCCGCATACCGCAGCACGCGACATAGCTTTGCAATCGATAAGTACAACCGTTTCAGAGAGAAGAGCGGCCAATGTGACGAACTGGCTTTAAGTCGATTCGATAACAAATAACGAAAACGGACGGATATCTCAGGTTTTTACTACATATGAACACTTTTCACATTCTCCCATGCAAATCGGCTGCCAGTCCTCCTTTCATGCAGAATCGTAAGGTCCTAGCTCATGTCCAAGGCACCAAAGCCAGCTAAAAAGTCAATAATCGATACCTAAAACTTGAATTGTACTATATCTTACTGGCTATTACATCAACTTAGAAGCATCATCTGTGTTCTGCTATGGTGCTTTTACTGTCTCCGCATACCGCAGAACGCCACATAGCTTTGCAGACGATAAGTACAACCGTTTCAGAGAGAAGAGCGGTCAATGTGACGATCTGGCTTTAAGTCGATTCGATAACAAATGACGAAAACTTACGGATGTCTCAGGTTTTTACTACATATGAACACTATTCACATTCTCCCGTGCAACTCGGCTGCTAGTCCTCCTTCATGCAAAATCTTAATTTCCTAGCTGATGTCCAAGGCACCAAAGAAGGGTAAAAAGTCAATAACTGATACCTAAAACTTGAATTGTACTACTTCTTACTGGAAATTACATCAACTTAGAAGCTTCATCTGTGTTCTACTATGGTGCTCATAGTGTCTCAGCATACCGCAGCACGCGACATAGCTTTGCAGACGATAAGTACAACCGTTTCAGAGAGAAGAGCGGCCAATGTGACGATCTGGCTTTAAGTCGATTCGATAACAAATGACGAAAACGGACCGATTTCTCAGGTTTTTGCTACATATGAACACTTTTCACATTCTCCCGTGCAACTCGGCTGCTAGTCCTCCTTCATGCAAAATCTTAATTTCCTAGCTGATGTCCAAGGCACCAAAGAAGGGTAAAAAGTCAATAACTGATACCTAAAACTTGAATTGTACTACATCTTACTGGCTATTACAACAACTTAGAAGCTTCATCTGTGTTCTACTTTGGTGCTTTATGTATCTCCGCATACCGCAGCACACGACATAGCTTTGCAGACGATAAGTACAACCGTTTCAGAGTGAAGAGCGGCCAATGTAACGATCTGGCTTTAAGTCGATTCGATAACAAATGACGAAAACGGACGGATTTCTCAGTTTTCTACTACATATGAACAATTTTTACTTTCTCCCGTGCAACTCGGCTGCTAGTCCTTCTTTCATGCAGAATCGTAAGGTCCTAGCTCATGTCCAAGGCACCAAAGCCAGCAAAAAAGTCAATAATCGATACCTAAATCTTGAATTGTACTACTTCTTACTGGCTATTACATCAACATAGAAGCTTCATCTGTGTTCTACTATGGTGATTTTAGTGTCTCCGCATACCGCAGCACGCGACATAGCTTTGCAGACGATAAGTACAACCGTTTCAGAGAGAAGAGCGGCCAATGTGCCGATCTGGCATTAAGTCGATTCGATAACAAATGGCGGAAATGGACGGATTTCTCAGGTTTTTACGACATAAGAACACTTTTCACATTCTCCCGTGCAACTCGGCTTCTAGACCTCCTTTCATGTAGAATCTTAAGGTCCTAACTCATGTCCAAGGCACCAAACTCAGCTAAAAAGTCAATAATCGATACCTAAAACTGGAATTGTACTACTTCTTAATGACTATTACATCATCTTAGAAGCTTCATCTGCGTTCTACTATGGTGCTTTTAGTGTCTCCGCATACCGCAGCACGCGACATAGCTTTGCAGTCGATAAGTACAACCGTTTCAGGGAGAAGAGCGGCTAATGTGACGATCTGGCTTTAAGTCGATTCGAAAACAAATGACGATAACGAACGGATTTCTCAGGTTTCTACTACATAGGAACACTTTTCACATTCTCCCGTTCAACTCGGCTGCAAGTCCTCCTTTCATGCAGAATCTTAAGGTCCTAGCTCATGTCCAAGGCACCAAAGAGAGCTAGAAAGTCAATAATCGATACCTACAACTTGAATTGTACTACTTCTTACTGGATATTACATCAACTTAGAAGCTTCATCTGTGTTCTACTATGGTGCTTTTAGTGTCTCCGCATACCGCAGCACGACACGTAGCTTGGCAGACGATAAGTACCACCGTTTCAAAGAGAAGAGCGGCCAATGTGACGATCTGGCTTTAAGTCGATTCGACAACAAATGACGCAAACGGACGGATTTCTCAGGTTTTTACTACATATGAACACTTTTCACATTCTCACGTGCAACGCGGCTGCTAGACCTCCTATCATGCAAAATCTTAAGTTCCTAGCTCATGCCCAAGGCACCAAAGAAGGGTAAAAAGTCAACAATCGATACTTAAAACTTGAATTGTACTACTTCTTACTGGCTATTACATCAACTTAGAAGCTTCATCTGTGTTCTACTATGGTGCTTTTAGTGTCTCCGCATGCCGCAGCACTCGACATAGCTTTGCAGACGATAAGTACAATCGTTTCAGAGAGAAGAGCGGCCAATGTTACGATCTGGCTTTAAGTCGATTCGAAAACAAATGTCGAACACGGACGGATTTCTCTGGTTTTTACTACATATGAACACTTTTCATATTCTCCCGTGCAACTCGGCTGCTAGTCCTCCTTTCATGCAGAATCTTAACGTCCTAGCTCATGTCCAAGGCACCAAAGCCAGCTAAAAAGTCAATAATCAATACCTAAAACTTGAATTGAACTACTTCTTACAGACTATTACATCAACTTAGAAGCTTCTCTGTGTTCTACTATGGTGCTTTTAGTGTCTCCGCATACCGCAGCACGCGACATAGTTTTGCAGTCGATAAGTACAACCGTTTGAGAGAGAAGAGCGGCCAATGTGACGATCTGGCTTTAAGTCGATTCGATAACAAATGTCGAACACGGACGGATTTCTCTGGTTTTTACTACATATGAACACTTTTCATATTCTCACGTGCAACGCGGCTGCTAGACCTCCTATCATGCAAAATCTTAAGTTCCTAGCTCATGCCCAAAGCACCAAAGAAGGGTAAGAAGCAACAATCGATACTTAAACTTGAATTTTACTACTACTTACTGGCTATTACATCAACTTAGAAGCTTCATCTGTGTTCTACTATGGTGCTTTTAGTGTCTCCGCATGCCGCAGCACTCGACATAGATTTGCAGACGATAAGTACAACCGTTTCAGAGAGAAGAGCGGCCAATGTGACGATCTGGCTTTAAGTCGATTCGATAACAAATGTTGAACACGGACGGATTTATCTGGTTTTTACTACATATGAACACTTTTCACATTCTCCCGTGCAACTCGGCTGCTAGTCCTCCTTTCATGCAGAATCTTAAGGTCCTAGCTCATGTCCAAAGCACCAAAGCCAGCTAAAAAGTCAATAATCGATAAATAAAACTTGAATGGTACTACTTCTTACTGGCTATTACATCAACTTAGAAGCTTCATCTGTGTTCTACTATGGTGCTTTTAGTGTCTCCGCATACCGCAGCACGCGACATAGCTTTGCAGTCGATAAGTACAACCGTTTCAGAGAGAATTGCGGCTAATGTGACGATCTTGCTTTAAGTCGATTCGATAACAAATGACGAAAACGGACGGATTTCTCAGGTTTTTACTACATATGAACACTTTTTACATTCTCCCGTGCAACTCGGCTGCTAGTCCTCCTTTCATGCAGAATCTTAAGGTCCTAGCTCATGTCCAAGGAACCAAGGGCAGCTAAAAAGTCAATAATCGATACCTAAAACTTGAATTGTACTACTTCTTACTGGCTATTACATCAACTTAGAAGCTTCATCTGTGTTCTACTATGACGCTTTTAGTGTCTCCGCATACCGCAGCACGCGACATAGCTTTGCAATTGATAAGTACAACCGTTTCAGAGAGAAGAGCGGCCAATGTGACGATCTGGCTTTAAGTTGATTCGATAACAAATGACGAAAACGGACGGATGTCTCAGGTTTTTACTACATATGAACACTTTTCACATTCTCCCGTGCAACTCGGCTGCTAGTCCTCCTTCATGCAATATCTTAATTTCCTAGCTCATGTCCAAGGCACCAAAGCCAGCTAAAAAGTCAATAATCGATACCTAAAACTTGAATTGTTCTATATCTTACTGGCTATTACATCAACTTAGAAGCATCATCTGTGTTCTACTATGGTGCTTTTACTGTCTCCGCATACCGCAGAACGCCACATAGCTTTGCAGACGATAAGTACAACCGTTTCAGAGAGAAGAGCGGTCAATGTGACGATCTGGCTTTAAGTCGATTCGATAACAAATGACGAAAACGGACGGATGTCTCAGGTTTTTACTACAAATGAACACTATTCACATTCTCCCGTGCAACTCGGCTGCTAGTCCTCCTTCATGCAAAATCTTAATTTCCTAGCTGATGTCCAAGGCACCAAAGAAGGGTAAAAAGTCAATAACCGATACCTAAAACTTGAATTGTACTACTTCTTACTGGAAATTACATCAACTTAGAAGCTTCATATGTGTTCTACTATGATGCTCATAGTGTCTCCGCATACCGCAGCACGCGACATAGCTTTGCAGACGATAAGTACAACTGTTTCAGAGAGAAGAGCGGCCAATGTGACGATCTGGCTTTAAGTCGATTCGATAACAAATGACGAAAACGGACGGATTTCTCAGGTTTTTACTACATATGAACACTTTTCACATTCTCCTGTGCAACTCGGCTGCTAGTCCTCCTTTCATGCAGAAACTTAAGGTCCTAGCTCAAGTCCAAGGCACCAAAGCCAGCTAAAAATTCAATATTGAATACCTAAAATTTGAATTGTACTACTTCTTACTGGCTATTACATCAACTTAGAAGCTTTATCTGTGTTCTACTATGGTGCTTTTAGTGTCTCCGCATACCGCAGCACGCGACATAGCTTTGCAATCGATAAGTACAACCGTTTCAGAGAGAAGAGCGGCAAATGTGACGATCTGGCTTTAAGTCGATTCGATAACAAATGACGAAAACGGACGGATTTCTCGGGTTTTTACTACATGTTAAGACTTTTCACATTCTCCCGTGCAAATCGGCTGCTAGTCCTCCTTTCATGCAGAATGTTAAGGTCCTAGCTCATGTCCAAGGCACCAAAGCCAGCTATAAAGTCAATAAACGATACCTAAAACTTGAATTGTACTACTTCTTACTGGCTATTACATCAACTTAGAAGCTTCATCTGTGTTTTACTATGGTGCTTTTAGTGTCTCCGCATACCGCAGCACGCGACATAGCTTTGCAGACGATAAGTACAACTGTTTCAGAGAGAAGAGCGGCCAATGTGACGATCTGGCTTTAAGTCGATTCGATAACAAATGACGAAAACGGACGGATTTCTCAGGTTTTTACTACATATGAACACTTTTCACATTCTCCTGTGCAACTCGGCTGCTAGTCCTCCTTTCATGCAGAAACTTAAGGTCCTAGCTCAAGTCCAAGGCACCAAAGCCAGCTAAAAAGTCAATATTCAATACCTAAAACTTGAATTGTACTACTTCTTACTGGCTATTACATCAACTTAGAAGCTTCATCTGTGTTCTGCTATGGTGCTTTTAGTGTCTCAGCATGCCGCAGCACGCGACATAGCTTTGCACACGATAAGTACAACCGTTTCAGAGAGAAGAGCGGCCAATGTGACGATCTGGCTTTAAGTCGATTCGATAACAAATGACGAGAACGGACGGATTTCTCAGGTTTTTAATACATATGAACACTTTTCACATTCTCCCGTGCAAATCGGCTGCCAGTCCTCCTTTCATGCAGAATCTTAAGGTCCTAGCTCATGTCCAAGGCACCAAAGCCAGCTAAAAAGTCAATAATCGATACCTAAAACTTGAATTGTACTATATCTTACTGGCTATTACATCAACTTAGAAGCATCATCTGTGTTCTACTATGGTGCTTTTACTGTCTCCGCATACCGCAGAACGCCACATAGCTTTGCAGACGATAAGTACAACCGTTTCAGAGAGAAGAGCGGCCAATGTGACGATCTGGCTTTAAGTCGATTCGATAACAAATGACGAAAACGGACGGATGTCTCAGGTTTTTACTACATATGAACACTATTCACATTCTCCCGTGCAACTCGGCTGCTAGTCCTCCTTCATGCAAAATCTTAATTTCCTAGCTGATGTCCAAGGCACCAAAGAAGGGTAAAAAGTCAATAACCGATACCTAAAACTTGAATTGTACTACTTCTTACTGGCTATTACATCAACTTAGAAGCTTCATCTGTGTTCTACTATGGTGCTTTTAGTGTGTCCGCATACCGCAGCACGCGACATAGCTTTGCAGACGATAAGTACAAGTGTTTCGGAGAGAAGAGCGGCCAATGTGTCGATCTGGCTTTAAGTCGATTCGATAACAAATGACGAAAACGGACGGATTTCTCAGGTTTTTACTAAATATGAACACTTTTCACATTCTCCCGTGCAACTCGGCTGCTAGTCCTCCTTTCATGCAGAATCTAAAGGTCCTAGCTCATGTCCAAGGACCCAAAGCCAGCTAAAAAGTCAATAAACGATACCTAAAACTTGAATTGTACTACTTCTTACTGGCTATTACATCAACTTAGAAGCTTCATCTGTGTTTTACTATGGTGCTTTTAGTGTCTCCACATACCGCAGCACGCGACATAGCTTTGCAGACGATAAGTACAACCGTTTCAGAGAGAAGAGCGGCCAATGTGACGATCTGGCTTTAAGTCGGTTCGATAACAAATGACGAAAACGGACGGATTTCTCAGGTTTTTACTACCTATGAACACTTTTCACATTCTCCTGTGCAACTCGGCTGCTAGTCCTCCTTTCATGCAGAATGTTAAGGTCCTAGCTCAAGTCCAAGGCACCAAAGCCAGCTAAAAAGTCAATATTCAGTACCTAAAACTTGAATTGTACTACTTCTTACTGGCTATTACATCAACTTAGAAGCTTCATCTGTGTTCTACTATGGTGCTTTTAGTGTGTCCGCATACCGCAGCACGCGACATAGCTTTGCAGACGATAAGTACAACTTTTTCAGAGAGAAGAGCGGCCAATATGACGATCTGGCTTGAAGTCGATTCGATAACTAATGACGAAAACGGACGGATTTCTCAGGTTTTTACTACGTATGAACACTTTTCACATTCTCCCGTGCAACTCGGCTGCTAGTCCTCATTTCATGCAGAATCTTAAGGTCCTAGCTCATGTCCAAGGCACCAAAGCCAGCTAAAAAGTCAATAATCGATACCTAAAACTTGAATTGTACCACTTCTTACTGGCTATTACATCAACTTAGAAGCTTCATCTGTGTTCTACTATGGTGCTTTTAGTGTGTCCGCATTCCGCGGCACGCGACATAGCTTTGCAGACGATAAGTACAACATTTTCAGAGAGAAGAGCGGCCAATGTGACGATCTGGCTTGAAGTCGATTCGATAACTAATGACGAAAACGGACGGATTTCTCAGGTTTTTACTACGTATGAACACTTTTCACATTCTCCCGTGCAACAGGGCTGCTAGTCCTCCTTTCATGCAGAATCTTAAGGTCCTAGCTCATGTCCAAGGCACCAAAGCCAGCTAAAAGTTCAATATTGAATACCTAAAATTTGAATTGTACTACTTCTTATTGGCTATTACATCAACTTAGAAGCTTCATCTGTGTTCTACTATGGTGCTTTTAGTGTCTCCGCATACCGCAGCACGCGACATAGCTTTGCAGACGATAAGTACAACCGTTTCAGAGAGAAGAGCGGCCAATGTGACGATCTGGCTTTAAGTCGATTCGATAACAAATGACGAGAACGGACGGATTTCTCAGGTTTTTAATACATATGAACACTTTTCACATTCTCCCGTGCAAATCGGCTGCCAGTCCTCCTTTCATGCAGAATCTTAAGGTCCTAGCTCATGTCCAAGGCACCAAAGCCAGCTAAAAAGTCAATAATCGATACCTAAAACTTGAATTGTACTATATCTTACTGGCTATTACATCAACTTAGAAGCATCATCTGTGTTCTACTATGGTGCTTTTACTGTCTCCGCATACCGCAGAACGCCACATAGCTTTGCAGACGATAAGTACAACCGTTTCAGAGAGAAGAGCGGCCAATGTGACGATCTGGCTTTAAGTCGATTCGATAACAAATGACGAAAACGGACGGATTTCTCAGGTTTTTACTACATATGAACACTATTCACATTCTCCCGTGCAACTCAGCTGCTAGTCCTCCTTCATGCAAAATCTTAATTTCCTAGCTGATGTCCAAGGCACCAAAGAAGGGTAAAAAGTCAATAACCGATACCTAAAACTTGAATTGTACTACTTCTTACTGGAAATTACATCAACTTAGAAGCTTCATCTGTGTTCTGCCATGGTGCTTTTAGTGTCTCAGCATGCCGCAGCATGCGACATAGCTTTGCAGACGATAAGTACAACCGTTTCAGAGAGAAGAGCGGCCAATGTGACGATCTAGCTTTAAGTTGATTCGATAACAAATGACGAAAACGGACGGATTTCTCAGGTTTTTACTACATATGAACACTTTTCACATTCTCCCGTGCAACAGGGCTGCTAGTCCTCCTTTCATGCAGAATCTTAAGGTCCTAGGTCATGTCCAAGGCACCAAAGCCAGCTAAAAATTCAAAATTGAATACCTAAAACTTGAATTGTACTACTTCTTACTGGAAATTACATCAACTTAGAAGCTTCATCTGTGTTCTACTATGGTGCTCATAGTGTCTCAGCATACCGCAGCACGCGACATAGCTTTGCAGACGATAAGTACAACCGTTTCAGAGAGAAGAGCGGCCAATGTGACGATCTAGCTTTAAGTTGATTCGATAACAAATGACCAAAACGGACGGATTTCTCAGGTTTTTACTACATATGAACACTTTTCACATTCTCCCGTGCAACTCCGCTGCTAAACCTCCGTTCATGCAGAATCTTAAGGTCCTAGCTCATGTGCAAGGCACCAAAGATAGCTAAAAAGTCAATAATCGATACCTAAAACTTGAATTGTACTACTTCTTACTGGAAATTACATCAACTTAGAAGCTTCATCTGTGTTCTACTATGGTGCTCATAGTGTCTCAGCATACCGCAGCACGCGACATAGCTTTGCAGACGATAAGTACAACCGTTTCAGAGAGAAGAGCGGCCAATGTGACGATCTAGCTTTAAGTTGATTCGATAACAAATGACCAAAACGGACGGATTTCTCAGGTTTTTACTACATGTGAACACTTTTCACATTCTCCCGTGCAACTCCGCTGCTAAACCTCCGTTCATGCAGAATCTTAAGGTCCTAGCTCAAGTCCAAGGCACCAAAGCCAGCTAAAAAGTCAATATTCAATAACTAAAACTTGAATTGTACTACTTCTTACTGGCTATTACATCAACTTAGAAGCTTCATCTGTGTTCTGCTATGGTGCTTTTAGTGTCTCAGCATGCCGCAGCATGCGACATAGCTTTGCACACGATAAGTACAACCGTTTCAGAGAGAAGAGCGGCCAATGTGACGATCTGGCTTTAAGTCGATTCGATAACAAATGACGAGAACGGACGGATTTCTCAGGTTTTTAATACATATGAACACTTTTCACATTCTCCCGTGCAAATCGGCTGCCAGTCCTCCTTTCATGCAGAATCTTAAGGTCCTAGCTCATGTCCAAGGCACCAAAGCCAGCTAAAAAGTCAATAATCGATACCTAAAACTTGAATTGTACTATATCTTACTGGCTATTACATCAACTTAGAAGCATCATCTGTGTTCTACTATGGTGCTTTTACTGTCTCCGCATACCGCAGAACGCCACATAGCTTTGCAGACGATAAGTACAACCGTTTCAGAGAGAAGAGCGGCCAATGTGACGATCTGGCTTTAAGTCGATTCGATAACAAATGACGAAAACGGACGGATTTCTCAGGTTTTTACTACATATGAACACTATTCACATTCTCCCGTGCAACTCGGCTGCTAGTCCTCCTTCATGCAAAATCTTAATTTCCTAGCTGATGTCCAAGGCACCAAAGAAGGGTAAAAAGTCAATAACCGATACCTAAAACTTGAATTGTACTACTTCTTACTGGAAATTACATCAACTTAGAAGCTTCATCTGTGTTCTGCTATGGTGCTTTTAGTGTCTCAGCATGCCGCAGCATGCGACATAGCTTTGCAGACGATAAGTACAACCGTTTCAGAGAGAAAAGCGGCCAATGTGACGATCTAGCTTTAAGTTGATTCGATAACAAATGACGAAAACGGACGGATTTCTCAGGTTTTTACTACATATGAACACTTTTCACATTCTCCCGTGCAACAGGGCTGCTAGTCCTCCTTTCATGCAGAATCTTAAGGTCCTAGGTCATGTCCAAGGCACCAAAGCCAGCTAAAAATTCAATATTGAATACCTAAAACTTGAATTGTACTACTTCTTACTGGAAATTACATCAACTTAGAAGCTTCATCTGTGTTCTACTATGGTGCTCATAGTGTCTCAGCATACCGCAGCACGCGACATAGCTTTGCAGACGATAAGTACAACCGTTTCAGAGAGAAGAGCGGCCAATGTGACGATCTAGCTTTAAGTTGATTCGATAACAAATGACCAAAACGAACGGATTTCTCAGGTTTTTACTACATATGAACACTTTTCACATTCTCCCGTGCAACTCCGCTGCTAAAATTCCGTTCATGCAGAATCTTAAGGTCCTAGCTCATGTGCAAGGCACCAAAGATAGCTATAAAGTCAATAATCGATACCTAAAACTTGAATTGTACTACTTCTTACTGGCTATTACATCAACTTAGAAGCTTCATCTGTGTTCTACTATGGTGCTTTTAGTGTCTCAGCATACCGCAGCACGCGACATAGCTTTGCACACGATAAGTACAACCGTTTCAGAGAGAAGAGCGGCCAATGTGACGATCTGGCTTTAAGTCGATTCGATAACAAATGACGAGAACGGACGGATTTCTCAGGTTTTTAATACATATGAACACTTTTCACATTCTCCCGTGCAAATCGGCTGCCAGTCCTCCTTTCATGCAGAATCTTAAGGTCCTAGCTCATGTCCAAGGCACCAAAGCTAGCTAAAAAGTCAGTAATCGATACCTAAAACTTGAATTGTACTATATCTTACTGGCTATTACATCAACTTAGAAGCATCATCTGTGTTCTACTATGGTGCTTTTACTGTCTCCGCATACCGCAGAACGCCACATAGCTTTGCAGACGATAAGTACAACCGTTTCAGAGAGAAGAGCGGCCAATGTGACGATCTGGCTTTAAGTCGATTCGATAACAAATGACGAAAACGGACGGATGTCTCAGGTTTTTACTACATATGAACACTATTCACATTCTCCCGTGCAACTCGGCTGCCAGTCCTCCTTCATGCAAAATCTTAATTTCCTAGCTGATGTCCAAGGCACCAAAGAAGGGTAAAAAGTCAATAACCGATACCTAAAACTTGAATTGTACTACTTCTTACTGGCTATTACATCAACTTAGAAGCTTCATCTGTGTTCTACTATGGTGCTTTTAGTGTGTCCGCATACCGCAGCACGCGACATAGCTTTGCAGACGATAAGTACAACTGTTTCAGAGAGAAGAGCGGCCAATGTGACGATCTGGCTTTAAGTCGATTCGATAACAAATGACGAAAACGGACGGATTTCTCAGGTTTTTACTACATATGAACACTTTTCACTTTCTCCTGTGCAACTCGGCTGCTAGTCCACCTTTCATGCAGAATCTTAAGGTCCTAGCTCAAGTCCAAGGCACCAAAGCCAGCTAAAAAGTCAATATTCAATACCTAAAACTTGAATTGTACTACTTCTTACTGGCTATTACATCAACTTAGAAGCTTCATCTGTGTTCTGCTATGGTGCTTTTAGTGTCTCAGCGTGCCGCAGCACGCGACATAGCTTTGCACACGATAAATACAACCGTTTCAGGGAGAAGAGCGGCCAATGTGACGATCTGGCTTTAAGTCGATTCGATAACAAATGACGAGAACGGACGGATTTCTCAGGTTTTTAATACATATGAACACTTTTCACATTCTCCCGTGCTAATCGGCTGCCAGTCCTCCTTTCATGCAGAATCTTAAGGTCCTAGCTCATGTCCAAGGCACCAAAGCCAGCTAAAAAGTCAATAATCGATACCTAAAACTTGAATTGTACTATATCTTACTGGCTATTACATCAACTTAGAAGCATCATCTGTGTTCTACTATGGTGCTTTTACTGTCTCCGCATACCGCAGAACGCCACATAGCTTTGCAGACGATAAGTACAACCGTTTCAGAGAGAAGAGCGGCCAATGTGACGATCTGGATTTAAGTCGATTCGATAACAAATGACGAAAACGGACGGATGTCTCAGGTTTTTACTACATATGAACACTATTCACATTCTCCCGTGCAACTCGGCTGTTAGTCCTCCTTCATGCAAAATCTTAATTTCCTAGCTGATGTCCAAGGCACCAAAGAAGGGTAAAAAGTCAATAACCGATACCTAAAACTTGAATTGTACTACTTCTTACTGGCTATTACATCAACTTAGAAGCTTCATCTGTGTTCTACTATGGTGCTTTTAGTGTGTCCGCATACCGCAGCACGCGACATAGCTTTGCAGACGATAAGTACAACTTTTTCAGAGAGAAGAGCGGCCAATGTGACGATCTGGCTTTAAGTCGATTCGATAACAAATGACGAGAACGGACGGATTTCTCAGGTTTTTACTACATATGAACACTTTTCACATTCTCCCGTGCAAATCGGCTGCCAGTCCTCCTTTCATGCAGAATCTTAAGGTCCTAGCTCATGTCCAAGGCACCAAAGCCAGCTAAAAAGTCAATAATCGATACCTAAAACTTGAATTGTACTATATCTTACTGGCTATTACATCAACTTAGAAGCATCATCTGTGTTCTACTATGGTGCTTTTACTGTCTCCGTATACCGCAGAACGCCACATAGCTTTGCAGACGATAAGTACAACCGTTTCAGAGAGAAGAGCGGCCAATGTGACGATCTGGCTTTAAGTCGATTCGATAACAAATGACGAAAACGGACGGATGTCTCAGGTTTTTACTACATATGAACACTATTCACATTCTCCCGTGCAACTCGGCTGCTAGTCCTCCTTCATGCAAAATCTTAATTTCCTAGCTGATGTCCAAGGCACCAAAGAAGGGTAAAAAGTCAATAACCGATACCTAAAACTTGAATTGTACTACTTCTTACTGGCTATTACATCAACTTAGAAGCTTCATCTGTGTTCTACTATGGTGCTTTTAGTGTGTCCGCATACCGCAGCACGCGACATAGCTTTGCAGACGATAAGTACAACTTTTTCAGAGAGAAGAGCGGCCAATGTGACGATCTGGCTTGAAGTCGATTCGATAACTAATGACGAAAACGGACGGATTTCTCATGTTTTTACTACGTATGAACACTTTTCACATTCTCCCGTGCAACTCGGCTGCTAGTCCTCCTTTCATGCAGAATCTTAAGGTCCTAACTCATGTCCAAGGCACCAAAGCCAGCTAAAAAGTCAATAATCGATACCTAAAACTTGAATTGTACTACTTCTTACTGGCTATTACATCAACTTAGAAGCTTCATCTGTGTTCTACTATGGTGCTTTTAGTGTCTCCGCATACCGCAGCACGCGACATAGCTTTGCAATCGATAAGTACAACCGTTTCAGAGAGAAGAGCGGCCAATGTGACGATCTAGCTTTAAGTTGATTCGATAACAAATGACGAAAACGGACGGATTTCTCATGTTTTTACTACATATGAACACTTTTCACATTCTCCCGTGCAACTCCGCTGCTAATCCTCCGTTCATGCAGAATCTTAAGGTCCTAGCTCATGTGCAAGGCACCAAAGATAGCTAAAAAGTCAATAATCCATACCTAAAACTTGAATTGTACTAATTTTTACTGGCTATTACATCAACTTAGAAGCTTCATCTGTGTTCTACTATGGTGATTTTAGTGTCTCCGCATACCGCAGCACGCGACAAAGCTTTGCAGACGATAAGTACAACCGTTTCAGAGAGAAGAGCGGCCAATGTGACGATCTGGCTTTAAGTCGATTCGATAACAAATGACGAAAACGGACGGATTTCTCAGGTTTTTACTACATTTGAACACTTTTCACATTCTCCCGTGCAACTCGGATGCTAGTCCTCCTTTCATGCAGAATATTAAGGTCCTAGCTCAAGTCCAAGGCACCAAAGCCAGCTAAAACGTCAATAATCGATAACTAAAACTTGTATTGTACTACTTCTTACTGGCTATTACATCAACTTAGAAGCTTCATCTGTGTTCTACTATGGTGCTTTTAGTGTCTCAGCATACCGCAGCACGCGACATAGCTTTGCACACGATAAGTACAACCGTTTCAGAGAGAAGAGCGGCCAATGTGACGATCTGGCTTTAAGTCGATTCGATAACAAATGACGAGAACGGACGGATTTCTCAGGTTTTTAATACATATGAACACTTTTCACATTCTCCCGTGCAAATCGGCTGCCAGTCCTTCTTTCATGCAGAATCTTAAGGTCCTAGCTCATGTCCAAGGCACCAAAGCTAGCTAAAAAGTCAATAATCGATACCTAAAACTTGAATTGTACTATATCTTACTGGCTATTACATCAACTTAGAAGCATCATCTGTGTTCTACTATGGTGCTTTTACTGTCTCCGCATACCGCAGAACGCCACATAGCTTTGCAGACGATAAGTACAACCGTTTCAGAGAGAAGAGCGGCCAATGTGACGATCTGGCTTTAAGTCGATTCGATAACAAATGACGAAAACGGACGGATGTCTCAGGTTTTTACTACATATGAACACTATTCACATTCTCCCGTGCAACTCGGCTGCTAGTCCTCCTTCATGCAAAATCTTAATTTCCTAGCTGATGTCCAAGGCACCAAAGAAGGGTAAAAAGTCAATAACCGATACCTAAAACTTGAATTGTACTACTTCTTACTGGCTATTACATCAACTTAGAAGCTTCATCTGTGTTCTACTATGGTGCTTTTAGTGTGTCCGCATACCGCAGCACGCGACATAGCTTTGCAGACGATAAGTACAACTGTTTCAGAGAGAAGAGCGGCCAATGTGACGATCTGGCTTTAAGTCGATTCGATAACAAATGACGAAAACGGACGGATTTCTCAGGTTTTTACTACATATGAACACTTTTCACTTTCTCCTGTGCAACTCGGATGCTAGTCCACCTTTCATGCAGAATCTTAAGGTCCTAGCTCAAGTCCAAGGCACAAAGCCAGCTAAAAAGTCAATATTCAATACCTAAAACTTGAATTGTACTACTTCTTACTGGCTATTACATCAACTTAGAAGCTTCATCTGTGTTCTGCTATGGTGCTTTTAGTGTCTCAGCGTGCCGCAGCACGCGACATAGCTTTGCACACGATAAGTACAACCGTTTCAGGAAGAAGAGCGGCCAATGTGACGATCTGGCTTTAAGTCGATTCGATAACAAATGACGAGAACGGACGGATTTCTCAGGTTTTTAATACATATGAACACTTTTCACATTCTCCCGTGCAAATCGGCTGCCAGTCCTCCTTTCATGCAGAATCTTAAGGTCCTAGCTCATGTCCAAGGCACCAAAGCCAGCTAAAAAGTCAATAATCGATACCTAAAACTTGAATTGTACTATATCTTACTGGCTATTACATCAACTTAGAAGCATCATCTGTGTTCTACTATGGTGCTTTTACTGTCTCCGCATACCGCAGAACGCCACATAGCTTTGCAGACGATAAGTACAACCGTTTCAGAGAGAAGAGCGGCCAATGTGACGATCTGGCTTTAAGTCGATTCGATAACAAATGACGAAAACGGACGGATGTCTCAGGTTTTTACTACATATGAACACTATTCACATTCTCCAGTGCAACTCGGCTGTTAGTCCTCCTTCATGCAAAATCTTAATTTCCTAGCTGATGTCCAAGGCACCAAAGAAGGGTAAAAAGTCAATAACCGATACCTAAAACTTGAATTGTACTACTTCCCACTGGCTATTACATCAACTTAGAAGCTTCATCTGTGTTCTACTATGGTGCTTTTAGTGTGTCCGCATACCGCAGCACGCGACATAGCTTTGCAGACGATAAGTACAACTTTTTCAGAGAGAAGAGCGGCCAATGTGACGATCTGGCTTTAAGTCGATTCGATAACAAATGACGAGAACGGACGGATTTCTCAGGTTTTTACTACATATGAACACTTTTCACATTCTCCCGTGCAAATCGGCTGCCAGTCCTCCTTTCATGCAGAATCTTAAGCTCCTAGCTCATGTCCAAGGCACCAAAGCCAGCTAAAAAGTCAATAATCGATACCTAAAACTTGAATTGTACTATATCTTACTGGCTATTACATCAACTTAGAAGCATCATCTGTGTTCTACCATGGTGCTTTTACTGTCTCCGTATACCGCAGAACGCCACATAGCTTTGCAGACGATAAGTACAACCGTTTCAGAGAGAAGAGCGGCCAATGAACGATCTGGCTTTAAGTCGATTCGATAACAAATGACGAAAACGGACGGATGTCTCAGGTTTTTACTACATATGAACACTATTCACATTCTCCCGTGCAACTCGGCTGCTAGTCCTCCTTTCATGCAGAATATTAAGGTCCTAGCTCAAGTCCAAGGCACCAAAGCCAGCTAAAACGTCAATAATCGATAACTAAAACTTGTATTGTACTACTTCTTACTGGCTATTACATCAACTTAGAAGTTTCATCTGTGTTCTACTATGGTGCTTTTAGTGTCTCGGCATACCGCAGCACGCGACATGGCTTTGCAATCGATAAGTACAACCGTTTCAGAGAGAAGAGCGGCCAATGTGACGATCTGGCTTTAAGTCGATTCGATAACAAATGACGAAAACGGACGGATTTCTCAGGTTTTTACTACATATGAACACTTTTCACATTCTCCTGTGCAACTCGGCTGCTAGTCCTCCTTTCATGCAGAATCTTAAGGTCCTATCTCAAGTCCAAGGCACCAAAACCAGCTAAAAAGTCAATATTCAATACCTAAAACTTGAATTGTACTACTTCTTACAGGCTATTACATCAACTTAGAAGCTTCATCTGTGTTCTGCTATGGTGCTTTTAGTGTCTCAGCATGCCGCAGCACGCGACATGGCTTTGCAGACGATAAGTACAACCGTTTCAGAGAGAAGAGCGGCCAATGTGACGATCTGGCTTTAAGTCGATTCGATAACAAGTAACGTAAACGGACGGATTTCTCAGGTTTTTACTACATATGAACACTTTTCACATTCTCCCGTGCAACTCGGCTGCTAGTCCTCCTTCATGCAAAATCTTAATTTCCTAGCTCATGTCCAAAGCACCAAAGAAGGGTAAAAAGTCAATAACCGATACATAAAACTTTAATTGTACTACTTCTTACTGGCTATTACATCAACTTAGAAGCTTCATCTGTGTTCTACTATGGTGCTTTTAGTGTGTCCGCATACCGCAGCACGCGACATAGCTTTGCAGACGATATGTACAACTTTTTCAGAGAGAAGAGCGGCCAATGTGACGATCTGGCTTGAAGTCCATTCGATAACTAATGACGAAAACGGACGGATTTCTCAGGTTTTTACTACGTATGAACACTTTTCACATTCTTCCGTGCAACTCGGCTGCTAGTCCTCCTTTCATGCAGAATCTTAAGGTCCTAGCTCATGTCCAAGGCACCGAAGCCAGCTAAAAAGTCAATAATCGATACCTAAAACTTGAATTGTACTACTTCTTACTGGCTATTACATCAACTTAGAAGCTTCATCTGTGTTCTACTATGGTGCTTTTAGTGTGTCCGCATACCGCAGCACGCGACATAGCTTTGCAATCGATAAGTACAACCGTTTCAGAGAGAAGAGCGGGCAATGTGACGATCTGGCTTTAAGTCGATTCGATAACAAATGACGAAAACGGACGGATTTCTCAGGTTTTTACTACATATGAACACTTTTCACATTCTCCCGTGCAAATCGGCTGCCAGTCCTCCTTTCATGCAGAATCTTAAGGTCCTAGCTCATGTCCAAGGCACCAAAGCCAGCTAAAAAGTCAATAATCGATACCTAAAACTTGAATTGTACTATATCTTACTGGCTATTACATCAACTTAGAAGCATCATCTGTGTTCTACTATGGTGCTTTTACTGTCTCCGCATACCGCAGAACGCCACATAGCTTTGCAGACGATAAGTACAACCGTTTCAGAGAGAAGAGCGGCCAATGTGACGATCTGGCTTTAAGTCGATTCGATAACAAATGACGAAAACGGACGGATGTCTCAGGTTTTTACTACATATGAACACTTTTCACATTCTCCCGTGCAACTCGGCTGCTAATCCTCCTTCATGCAAAATCTTAATTTCCTAGCTCATGTCCAAGGCACCAAAGAAGGGTAAAAAGTCAATAACCGATACCTAAAACTTGAATTGTACTACTTCTTACTGGCTATTACATCAACTTAGATGCTTCATCTGTGTTCTACTATGGTGCTTTTAGTGTGTCCGCATACCGCAGCACGCGACATAGCTTTGCAGACGATAAGTACAACTTTTTCAGAGAGAAGAGCGGCCAATGTGACGATCTGGCTTTAAGTCGATTCGATAACAAATGACGAAAACTGACCGATTTCTCAGGTTTTTACTACATATGAACACTTTTCACATTCTCCCGTGCAACAGCTCTGCTATTCCTCCTTTCATGCAGAATGTTAAGGTCCTAGCTCATGTCCAAGGCACCAAAGCCAGCTAAAAAGTCAATAATAGATACCTAAAACTTGAATTGTACTACTTCTTACTGGCTATTACATCAACTTAGAAGCTTCATCTGTGTTCTACTATGGTGATTTTAGTGTCTCCGCATACCGCAGTACGCGACATAGCTTTGCAGACGATAAGTACAACCGTTTCAGAGAGAAGAGCGGCCAATGTGACGATCTGGCTTTAAGTCGATTCGATAACAAATGACGAAAACGGACGGATTTCTCAGGTTTGTACTACATATGAACACTTTTCACATTCTCCCGTGCAACAGGGCTGCTAGTCCTCCTTTCATGCAGAATCTTAAGGTCCTAGCTCATGTCCAAGGCACCAAAGCCAGCTGAAAAGTCAATAATCGATACCAAAAACTTTAATTGTACTACTTCTTACTGGCTATTACATCATCTTAGAAGCTTCATCTGTGTTCTACTATGGTGCTTTTAGTGTCTCCGCATCTCGGAGCACGCGACATAGCTTTGAAGTCGATAAGTACAACCGTTTCAGAGTGAAGAGCGGCTAATGTGACGATCTGGCTTTAAGTCGATTCGATAACAATGACGATAACGAACGGATTTCTAAGGTTTTTACTACATATGAACACTTTTCACATTTTCCCGTGCAACTCCGCTGCTAATCCTCCGTTCATGCAGAATCTTAAGGTCCTAGCTCATGTGCAAGGCACCAAAGATAGCTAAAAAGTCAATAATCGATACCTAAAACTTGAATTGTACTACTTCTTACTGGCTATTACATCAACTTAGAAGCTTCATCTGTGTTCTACTATGGTGCTTTTAGTGTCTCCGCATACCGCAGCACGCGACATAGCTTTGCAGACGATAAGTACAACCGTTTCAGAGAGAAGAGCGGCCAATGTGACGATCAGGCTTTAAGTCGATTCGATAACAAATGACGAAAACGGACGGATTTCTCAGGTTTTTACTACATTTGAACACCTTTCACATTCTCCCGTGCAACTCGGATGCTAGTCCTCCTTTCATGCAGAATAATAAGGTCCTAGCTCATGTCCAAGGCACCAAAGCCTGCTAAAAATTCAATATTCAATACCTAAAACTTGAATTGTACTACTTCTTACTGGCTACTACATCAACTTAGAAGCTTCATCTGTGTTCTACTATGGTGCTTTTAGTGTCTCCGCATACCGCAGCACGCGACATAGTTTTGCAGTCGATAAGTACAACCGTTTCAGAGAGAAGAGCGGCCAATGTGACGATCTGGCTTTAAGTCGATTCGATAACAAATGACGAAAACGGACGGATTTCTCAGGTTTTTACTACATATGAACACTTTTCACATTCTCCCGTGCAAATCGGCTGCTATTCCTATTTTCATGCAGAATGTTAAGGTCCTAGCTCATGTCCAAGGCACCAAAGCCAGCTAAAAAGTCAATAATCGATACCTAAAACTTGAATTGTACTATATCTTACTAGCTATTTCATCAACTTAGAAGCATCATCTGTGTTCTAATATGGTGCTTTTACTGTCTCCGCATACCGCAGAACGCCACATAGCTTTGCAGACAATAAGTACAACCGTTTCAGAGAGAAGAGCGGCCAATGTGACGATCTGGCTTTAAGTCGATTCGATAACAAATGACGAAAACGGACGGATGTCTCAGGTTTTTACTACATATGAACACTATTCACATTCTCCCGTGCAACTCGGCTGCTAGTCCTCCTTCATGCAAAATCTTAATTTCCTAGCTCATGTCCAAGGCACCAAAGAAGGGTAAAAAGTCAATAACCGATACCTAAAACTTTAATTGTACTACTTCTTACTGGCTATTACATCAACTTAGAAGCTTCATCTGTGTTCTACTATGGTGCTTTTAGTGTGTCCGCATACCGCAGCACGCGACATAGCTTTGCAGACGATAAGTACAACTTTTTCAGAGAGAAGAGCGGCCAATGTGACGATCTGGCTTGAAGTCGATTCGATAACTAATGACGAAAACGGACGGATTTCTCAGGTTTTTACTACGTATGAACACTTTTCACATTCTTCCGTGCAACTCGGCTGCTAGTCCTCCTTTCATGCAGAATCTTAAGGTCCTAGCTCATGTCCAAGGCACCGAAGCCAGCTAAAAAGTCAATAATCGATACCTAAAACTTGAATTGTACTACTTCTTACTGGCTATTACATCAACTTAGAAGCTTCATCTGTGTTCTACTATGGTGCTTTTAGTGTGTCCGCATACCGCAGCACGCGACATAGCTTTGCAATCGATAAGTACAACCGTTTCAGAGAGAAGAGCGGGCAATGTGACGATCTGGCTTTAAGTCGATTCGATAACAAATGACGAAAACGGACGGATGTCTCAGGTTTTTACTACATATGAACACTTTTCACATTCTCCCGTGCAACTCGGCTGCTAATCCTCCTTCATGCAAAATCTTAATTTCCTAGCTCATGTCCAAGGCACCAAAGAAGGGTAAAAAGTCAATAACCGATACCTAAAACTTGAATTGTACTACTTCTTACTGGCTATTACATCAACTTAGAAGCTTCATCTGTGTTCTACTATGGTGCTTTTAGTGTGTCCGCATACCGCAGCACGCGACATAGCTTTGCAGACGATAAGTACAACTTTTTCAGAGAGAAGAGCGGCCAATGTGACGATCTGGCTTTAAGTCGATTCGATAACAAATGACGAAAACTGACCGATTTCTCAGGTTTTTACTACATATGAACACTTTTCACATTCTCCCGTGCAACAGCTCTGCTATTCCTCCTTTCATGCAGAATGTTAAGGTCCTAGCTCATGTCCAAGGCACCAAAGCCAGCTAAAAAGTCAATAATAGATACCTAAAACTTGAATTGTACTACTTCTTACTGGCTATTACATCAACTTAGAAGCTTCATCTGTGTTCTACTATGGTGATTTTAGTGTCTCCGCATACCGCAGTACGCGACATAGCTTTGCAGACGATAAGTACAACCGTTTCAGAGAGAAGAGCGGCCAATGTGACGATCTGGCTTTAAGTCGATTCGATAACAAATGACGAAAACGGACGGATTTCTCAGGTTTGTACTACATATGAACACTTTTCACATTCTCCCGTGCAACAGGGCTGCTAGTCCTCCTTTCATGCAGAATCTTAAGGTCCTAGCTCATGTCCAAGGCACCAAAGCCAGCTGAAAAGTCAATAATCGATACCAAAAACTTTAATTGTACTACTTCTTACTGGCTATTACATCATCTTAGAAGCTTCATCTGTGTTCTACTATGGTGCTTTTAGTGTCTCCGCATCTCGGAGCACGCGACATAGCTTTGAAGTCGATAAGTACAACCGTTTCAGAGTGAAGAGCGGCTAATGTGACGATCTGGCTTTAAGTCGATTCGATAACAATGACGATAACGAACGGATTTCTAAGGTTTTTACTACATATGAACACTTTTCACATTTTCCCGTGCAACTCCGCTGCTAATCCTCCGTTCATGCAGAATCTTAAGGTCCTAGCTCATGTGCAAGGCACCAAAGATAGCTAAAAAGTCAATAATCGATACCTAAAACTTGAATTGTACTACTTCTTACTGGCTATTACATCAACTTAGAAGCTTCATCTGTGTTCTACTATGGTGCTTTTAGTGTCTCCGCATACCGCAGCACGCGACATAGCTTTGCAGACGATAAGTACAACCGTTTCAGAGAGAAGAGCGGCCAATGTGACGATCAGGCTTTAAGTCGATTCGATAACAAATGACGAAAACGGACGGATTTCTCAGGTTTTTACTACATTTGAACACTTTTCACATTCTCCCGTGCAACTCGGATGCTAGTCCTCCTTTTATGCAGAATAATAAGGTCCTAGCTCATGTCCAAGGCACCAAAGCCAGCTAAAAATTCAATATTCAATACCTAAAACTTGAATTGTACTACTTCTTACTGGCTACTACATCAACTTAGAAGCTTCATCTGTGTTCTACTATGGTGCTTTTAGTGTCTCCGCATACCGCAGCACGCGACATAGTTTTGCAGTCGATAAGTACAACCGTTTCAGAGAGAAGAGCGGCCAATGTGACGATCTGGCTTTAAGTCGATTCGATAACAAATGACGAAAACGGACGGATTTCTCAGGTTTTTACTACATATGAACACTTTTCACATTCTCCCGTGCAAATCGGCTGCTATTCCTATTTTCATGCACAATGTTAAGGTCCTAGCTCATGTCCAAGGCACCAAAGCCAGCTAAAAAGTCAATAATCGATACCTAAAACTTGAATTGTACTATATCTTACTAGCTATTACATCAACTTAGAAGCATCATCTGTGTTCTAATATGGTGCTTTTACTGTCTCCGCATACCGCAGAACGCCACATAGCTTTGCAGACAATAAGTACAACCGTTTCAGAGAGAAGAGCGGCCAATGTGACGATCTGGCTTTAAGTCGATTCGATAACAAATGACGAAAACGGACGGATGTCTCAGGTTTTTACTACATATGAACACTATTCACATTCTCCCGTGCAACTCGGCTGCTTGTCCTCCTTCATGCAAAATCTTAATTTCCTAGCTCATGTCCAAGGCACCAAAGAAGGGTAAAAAGTCAATAACCGATACCTAAAACTTTAATTGTACTACTTCTTACTGGCTATTACATCAACTTAGAAGCTTCATCTGTGTTCTACTATGGTGCTTTTAGTGTGTCCGCATACCGCAGCACGCGACATAGCTTTGCAGACGATAAGTACAACTTTTTCAGAGAGAAGAGCGGCCAATGTGACGATCTGGCTTGAAGTCGATTCGATAACTAATGACGAAAACGGACGGATTTCTCAGGTTTTTACTACATTTGAACACTTTTCACATTCTCCCGTGCAAATCGGCTGCCAGTCCTCCTTTCATGCAGAATCTTAAGGTCCTAGCTCATGTCCAAGGCACCAAAGCCAGCTAAAAAGTCAATAATCGATACCTAAAACTTGAATTGTACTATATCTTACTGGCTATTACATCAACTTAGAAGCATCATCTGTGTTCTAATATGGTGCTTTTACTGTCTCCGCATACCGCAGAACGCCACATAGCTTTGCAGACGATAAGTACAACCGTTTCAGAGAGAAGAGCAGCCAATGTGACGATCTGGCTTTAAGTCGATTCGATAACAAATGACGAAAACGGACGGATTTCTCAGGTTTTTACTACATATGAACACTTTTCACATTCTCCTGTGCAAATCGGCTGCCAGTCCTCCTTTCATGCAGAATCGTAAGGTCCTAGCTCATGTCCAAGGCACCAAAGCCAGCTAAAAAGTCAATAATCGATACCTAAAACTTGAATTGTACTATATCTTACTGGCTATTACATCAACTTAGAAGCATCATCTGTGTTCTACTATGGTGCTTTTACTGTCTCCGTATACCGCAGAACGCCACATAGCTTTGCAGACGATAAGTACAACCGTTTCAGAGAAAAGAGCGGCCAATGTGACGATCTGGCTTTAAGTCGATTCGATAACAAATGACGAAAACGGACGGATGTCTCAGGCTTTTACTACATATGAACACTATTCACATTCTCCCGTGCAACTCGGCTGCTAGTCCTCCTTCATGCAAAATCTTAATTTCCTAGCTGATGTCCAAGGCACCAAAGAAGGGTAAAAAGTCAATAACCGATACCTAAAACTTGAATTGTACTACTTCTTACTAGCTATTACATCAACTTAGAAGCTTCATCTGTGTTCTCCTATGGTGCTTTTAGTGTCTCCGCATACCGCAGCACGCGACATAGCTTTGCAAACGATAAGTACAACTTTTTCAGAGAGAAGAGCGGCCAATGTGACGATCTGGCTTGAAGTCGATTCGATAACTAATGACGAAAACGGACGGATCTCTCATGTTTTTACTACGTATGAACACTTTTCACATTCTCCCGTGCAACTCGGCTGCTAGTCCTCCTTTCATGCAGAATCTTAAGGTCCTAGCTAATGTCCAAGGCACCAAAGCCAGCTAAAAAGTCAATAATCGATACCTAAAACTTGAATTGTACTACTTCTTACTGGCTATTACATCAACTTAGAAGCTTCATCTGTGTTCTACTATGGTGATTTTAGTGTCTCCGCATACCGCAGCACGCGACATAGCTTTGCAATCGATAAGTACAACCGTTTCAGAGAGAAGAGCGGCCAATGTGACGATCTAGCTTTAAGTTGATTCGATAACAAATGACGAAAACGGACGGATTTCTCATGTTTTTACTACATATGAACACTTTTCACATTCTCCCGTGCAACTCCGCTGCTAATCCTCCGTTCATGCAGAATCTTAAGGTCCTAGCTCATGTGCAAGGCACCAAAGATAGCTAAAAAGTCAATAATCGATACCTAAAACTTGAATTGTACTACTTCTTACTTTCTATTACATCAACTTAGAAGCTTCATCTGTGTTCTACTATGGTGATTTTAGTGTCTCCGCATACCGCAGCACGCGACAAAGCTTTGCAGACGATAAGTACAACCGTTTCAGAGAGAAGAGCGGCCAATGTGACGATCTGGCTTTAAGTCGATTCGATAACAAATGACGAAAACGGACGGATTTCTCAGGTTTTTACTACATTTGAACACTTTTCACATTCTCCCGTGCAACTCGGATGCTAGTCCTCCTTTCATGCAGAATATTAAGGTCCTAGCTCATGTCCAAGGCACCAAAGCCAGCTAAAAATTCAATATTCAATACCTAAAACTTGAATTGTACTACTTCTTACTTTCTATTACATCAACTTAGAAGCTTCATCTGTGTTCTACTATGGTGATTTTAGTGTCTCCGCATACCGCAGCACGCGACAAAGCTTTGCAGACGATAAGTACAACCGTTTCAGAGAGAAGAGCGGCCAATGTGACGATCTGGCTTTAAGTCGATTCGATAACAAATGACGAAAACGGACGGATTTCTCAGGTTTTTACTACATATGAACACTTTTCACATTCTCCTGTGCAACTCGGCTGCTAGTCCTCCTTTCATGCAGAATCTTAAGGTCCTAGCTCAAGTCCAAGGCACCAAAGCCAGCAAAAAAGTCAATATTCAATACCTAAAACTTGAATTGTACTACTTCTTACTGGCTATTACATCAACTTAGAAGCTTCATCTGTGTTCTGCTATGGTGCTTTTAGTGTCTCAGCATGCCGCAGCACGCGACATAGCTTTGCAGACGATAAGTACAGCCGTTTCAGAGAGAAGTGCGGCCAATGTGACGATCTGGCTTTAAGTCGATTCGATAACAAATGACGAAAACGGACGGATTTCTCAGGTTTTTACTACATATGAACACTTTTCACATTCTCCCGTGCAACTCGGCTGCTAGTCCTCCTTCATGCAAAATCTTAATTTCCTAGCTCATGTCCAAAGCACCAAAGAAGGGTAAAAAGTCAATAACCGATACCTAAAACTTTAATTGTACTACTTCTTACTGGCTATTACATCAACTTAGAAGCTTCATCTGTGTTCTACTATGGTGCTTTTAGTGTGTCCGCATACCGCAGCACGCGACATAGCTTTGCAGACGATAAGTACAACTTTTTCAGAGAGAAGAGCGGCCAATGTGACGATTTGGCTTAAAGTCGATTCGATAACTAATGACGAAAACGGACGGATTTCTCAGGTTTTTACTACGTATGAACACTTTTCACATTCTCCCGTGCAAATCGGCTGCCAGTCCTCCTTTCATGCAGAATCTTAAGGTCCTAGCTCGTGTCCAAGGCACCAAAGCCAGCTAAAAAGTCAATAATCGATACCTAAAACTTGAATTGTACTATATCTTACTGGCAATTACATCAACTTAGAAGCATCATCTGTGTTCTACTATGGTGCGTTTACTGTCTCCGCATACCGCAGAACGCCACATAGCTTTGCAGACGATAAGTACAACCGTTTCAGAGAGAAGAGCGGCCAATGTGACGATCTGGCTTTAAGTCGATTCGATAACAAATGACGAAAACGGACGGATGTCTCAGGTTTTTACTACATATGAACACTTTTCACATTCTCCCGTGCAACTCGGCTGCTAATCCTCCTTCATGCAAAATCTTAATTTCCTAGCTCATGTCCAAGGCACCAAAGAAGGGTAAAAAGTCAATAACCGATACCTAAAACTTGAATTGTACTACTTCTTACTGGCTATTACATCAACTTAGAAGCTTCATCTGTGTTCTACTATGGTGCTTTTAGTGTGTCCGCATACCGCAGCACGCGACATAGCTTTGCAGACGATAAGTACAACATTTTCAGAGAGAAGAGCGGCCAATGTGACGATCTGGCTTGAAGTCGATTCGATAACTAATGACGAAAACGGACGGATTTCTCAGGTTTTTACTACGTATGAACACTTTTCACATTCTCCCGTGCAACAGGGCTGCTAGTCCTCCTTTCATGCAGAATCTTAAGGTCCTAGCTCATGTCCAAGGCACCAAAGCCAGCTAAAAATTCAATATTGAATACCTAAAATTTGAATTGTACTACTTCTTACTGGCTATTACATCAACTTAGAAGCTTCATCTGTGTTCTACTATGGTGCTCATAGTGTCTCAGCATACCGCAGCACGCGACATAGCTTTGCAGACGATAAGTACAACCGTTTCAGAGAGAAGAGCGGCCAATGTGACGATCTGGCTTTAAGTCGATTCGATAACAAATGACGAAAACTGACCGATTTCTCAGGTTTTTACTACATATGAACACTTTTCACATTCTCCCGTGAAACAGCTCTGCTATTCCTCCTTTCATGCAGAATGTTAAGGTCCTAGCTCATGTCCAAGGCACCAAAGCCAGCTAAAAAGTCAATATTCGATACCTAAAACTTGAATTGTACTACTTCTTACTGGCTATTACATCAACTTAGAAGCTTCATCTGTGTTCTACTATGGTGATTTTAGTGTCTCCGCATACCGCAGTACGCGACATAGCTTTGCAGACGATAAGTACAACCGTTTCAGAGAGAAGAGCGGCCAATGTGACGATCTGGCTTTAAGTCGATTCGATAACAAATGACGAAAACGGACGGATTTCTCAGGTTTGTACTACATATGAACACTTTTCACATTCTCCCGTGCAACAGGGCTGCTAGTCCTCCTTTCATGCAGAATCTTAAGGTCCTAGCTCATGTCCAAGGCACCAAAGCCAGCTGAAAAGTCAATAATCGATACCAAAAACTTTAATTGTACTACTTCTTACTGGCTATTACATCATCTTAGAAGCTTCATCTGTGTTCTACTATGGTGCTTTTAGTGTCTCCGCATCTCGGAGCACGCGACATAGCTTTGAAGTCGATAAGTACAACCGTTTCAGAGTGAAGAGCGGCTAATGTGACGATCTGGCTCTAAGTCGATTCGATAACAATGACGATAACGAACGGATTTCTCATGTTTTTACTACATATGAACACTTTTCACATTCTCCCGTGCAACTCCGCTGCTAATCCTCCGTTCATGCAGAATCTTAAGGTCCTAGCTCATGTGCAAGGCACCAAAGATAGCTAAAAAGTCAATAATCGATACCTAAAACTTGAATTGTACTACTTCTTACTGGCTATTACATCAACTTAGAAGCTTCATCTGTGTTCTACTATGGTGATTTTTGTGTCTCCGCATACCGCAGCACGCGACAAAGCTTTGCAGTCGATAAGTACAACCGTTTCAGAGAGAAGAGCGGCCAATGTGACGATCTGGCTTTAAGTCGATTCGATAACAAATGACGAAAACGGACGGATTTCTCAGGTTTTTACTACATTTGAACACTTTTCACATTCTCCCGTGCAACTCGGCTGCTAGTCCTCCTTCATGCAAAATCTTAATTTCCTAGCTCATGTCCAAAGCACCAAAGAAGGGTAAAAAGTCAATAACCGATACCTAAAACTTTAATTGTACTACTTCTTACTGGCTATTACATCAACTTAGAAGCTTCATCTGTGTTCTACTATGGTGCTTTTAGTGTGTCCGCATACCGCAGTACGCGACATAGCTTTGCAGACAATAAGTACAACTTTTTCAGAGAGAAGAGCGGCCAATGTGACGATCTGGCTTGAAGTCGATTCGATAACTAATGACGAAAACGGACGGATTTCTCAGGTTTTTACTACGTATGAACACTTTTCACATTCTCCCGTGCAACTCGGCTGCTAGTCCTCCTTTCATGCAGAATCTTAAGGTCCTAGCTCATGTCCAAGGCACCAAAGCCAGCTAAAAAGTCAATAATCGATACCTAAAACTTGAATTGTACTACTTCTTACTGGCTATTACATCAACTTAGAAGCTTCATCTGTTTTCTACTATGGGGCTTTTAGTGTGTCCGCATACCGCAGCACGCGACATAGCTTTGCAATCGATAAGTACAACCGTTTCAGAGAGAAGAGCGGGCAATGTGACGATCTGGCTTTAAGTCGATTCGATAACAAATGACGAAAACGGACGGATATCTCAGGTTTTTACTACATATGAACACTTTTCACATTCTCCCGTGCAAATCGGCTGCCAGTCCTCCTTTCATGCAGAATCTTAAGGTCCTAGCTCATGTCCAAGGCACCAAAGCCAGCTAAAAAGTCAATAATCGATACCTAAAACTTGAATAGTACTATATCTTACTGGCTATTACATCAACTTAGAAGCATCATCTGTGTTCGACTGTGGTGCTTTTACTGTCTCCGCATACCGCAGAACGCCACATAGCTTTGCAGACGATAAGTACAACCGTTTCAGAGAGAAGAGCGGCCAATGTGACGATCTGGCTTTAAGTCGATTCGATAACAAATGACGAAAACGGACGGATGTCTCAGGTTTTTACTACATATGAACACTTTTCACATTCTCCCGTGCAACTCGGCTGCTAATCCTCCTTCATGCAAAATCTTAATTTCCTAGCTCATGTCCAAGGCACCAAAGAAGGGTAAAAAGTCAATAACCGATACCTAAAACTTGAATTGTACTACTTCTTACTGGCTATTACATCAACTTAGAAGCTTCATCTGTGTTCTACTATGGGGCTTTTAGTGTGTCCGCATACCGCAGCACGCGACATAGCTTTGCAATCGATAAGTACAACCGTTTCAGAGAGAAGAGCGGGCAATGTGACGATCTGGCTTTAAGTCGATTCGATAACAAATGACGAAAACGGACGGATTTCTCAGGTTTTTACTACATATGAACACTTTTCACATTCTCCCATGCAAATCGGCTGCCAGTCCTCCTTTCATGCAGAATCTTAAGGTCCTAGCTCATGTCCAAGGCACCAAAGAATGGTAAAAAGTCAATAATCGATACCTAAGACTTGAATTGTACTACATCTTACTGGATATTACTTCAACTTAGAAGCATCATCTGTGTTCTACTATGGTGCTTTTACTGTCTCCGCATACCGCAGAACGCCACATAGCTTTGCAGACGATAAGTACAACCGTTTCAGAGAGAAGAGCGGTCAATGTGACGATCTGGCTTTAAGTCGATTCGATAACAAATGACGAAAACGGACGGATGTCTCAGGTTTTTACTACATATGAACACTATTCACATTCTCCCGTGCAACTCGGCTGCTAGTCCTCCTTCATGCAAAATCTTAATTTCCTAGCTGATGTCCAAGGCACCAAAGAAGGGTAAAAAGTCAATAACCGATACCTAAAACTTGAATTGTACTACTTCTCACTGGAAATTACATCAACTTAGAAGCTTCATCTGTGTTCTACTATGGTGCTCATAGTGTCTCAGCAAACCGCAGCACGCGACATAGCTTTGCAGACGATAAGTACAACCGTTTCAGAGAGAAGAGCGGCCAATGTGACGATCTGGCTTTAAGTCGATTCGATAACAAATGACGAAAACTGACCGATTTCTCAGGTTTTTACTACATATGAACACTTTTCACATTCTCCCGTGAAACAGCTCTGCTATTCCTCCTTTCATGCAGAATGTTAAGGTCCTAGCTCATGTCCAAGGCACCAAAGCCAGCTAAAAAGTCAATAATCGATACCTAAAACTTGAATTGTACTACTTCTTACTGCCTATTACATCAACTTAGAAGCTTCATCTGTGTTCTACTATGGTGATTTTAGTGTCTCCGCATACCGCAGTACGCGACATAGCTTTGCAGACGATAAGTACAACCGTTTCAGAGAGAAGAGCGGCCAATGTGACGATCTGGCTTTAAGTCGATTCGATAACAAATGACGAAAACGGACGGATTTCTCAGGTTTGTACTACATATGAACACTTTTCACATTCTCCCGTGCAACAGGGCTGCTAGTCCTCCTTTCATGCAGAATCTTAAGGTCCTAGCTCATGTCCAAGGCACCAAAGCCAGCTGAAAAGTCAATAATCGATACCAAAAACTTTAATTGTACTACTTCTTACTGGCTATTACATCATCTTAGAAGCTTCATCTGTGTTCTACTATGGTGCTTTTAGTGTCTCCGCATCTCGGAGCACGCGACATAGCTTTGAAGTCGATAAGTACAACCGTTTCAGAGTGAAGAGCGGCTAATGTGACGATCTGGCTTTAAGTCGATTCGATAACAATGACGATAACGAACGGATTTCTAAGGTTTTTACTACATATGAACACTTTTCACATTCTCCCGTGCAACACCGCTGCTAATCCTCCGTTCATGCAGAATCTTAAGGTCCTAGCTCATGTGCAAGGCACCAAAGATAGCTAAAAAGTCAATAATCGATACCTAAAACTTGAATTGTACTACTTCTTACTGGCTATTACATCAACTTAGAAGCTTCATCTGTGTTCTACTATGGTGCTTATAGTGTCTCCGCATACCGCAGCACGCGACATAGCTTTGCAGACGATAAGTACAACCGTTTCAGAGAGAAGAGCGGCCAATGTGACGATCAGGCTTTAAGTCGATTCGATAACAAATGACGAAAACGGACGGATTTCTCAGGTTTTTACTACGTATGAACACTTTTCACATTCTCCCGTGCAACTCGGCTGCTAGTCCTCCTTTCATGCAGAATCTTAAGGTCCTAGCTCATGTCCAAGGCACCAAAGCCAGCTAAAAAGTCAATAATCGATACCTAAAACTTGAATTGTACTACTTCTTCCTTTGTATTACATCAACTTAGAAGCTTCATCTGTGTTCTACTATGGTGCTTTTAGTGTCTCCGCATACCGCAGCACGCGACATAGCTTTGCAGACGATAACTACGAGCGTTTCAGAGAGAAGAGCGGCCAATGTGACGATCTGACTTTAAGTCGATTCGATAACAAATGACGAAAACGGACGGATTTCTCAGGTTTTTACTACATTTGAACACTTTTCACATTTTCCCGTGCAACTAGGCTGCTAGTCCTCCTTTCATGCAGAATCTTAAGGTCCTAGCTCATGTCCAAGGCACCAAAGCCAGCTAAAAAGTCAATAATCGATACCTAAAACTTGAATTGTACTACTTCTTCCTTTGTATTACATCAACTTAGAAGCTTCATCTGTGTTCTACTATGGTGCTTTTAGTGTCTCCGCATACCGCAGCACGCGACATAGCTTTGCAGACGATAACTACGAGCGTTTCAGAGAGAAGAGCGGCCAATGTGACGATCTGACTTTAAGTCGATTCGATAACAAATGACGAAAACGGACGGATTTCTCAGGTTTTTACTACATTTGAACACTTTTCACATTTTCCCGTGCAACTAGGCTGCTAGTCCTCCTTTCATGCAGAATCTTAAGGTCCTAGCTCATGTCCAAGGCACCAAAGCCAGCTAAAAAGTCAATAATCGATACCTAAAACTTGAATTGTACTACTTCTTACTGGCTATTACATCAACTTAGAAGCTTCATCTGTGTCCTACTATGGTGCTTTTAGTGTCTCCGCATACCGCAGCACGCGACATATCTTTGCAGACGATAAGTACTACCGTTTCAGAGAGAAGAGCGGCCAATGTGACGATCTGGCTTTACGTCGATTCGATAACAAATGACGAAACCGGAAGGATTTCTCAGGTTCTTACTACATATGAACACTTTTCACATTCTCCCGTGCAAATCGGCTGCTAGTCCTCCTTTCATGCAGAATCATAAGGTCCTAGCTCATGTCCAAGGCACCAAAGCCAGCTAAAAAGTCAATAATCGATACCTAAAACTTGAATTGTACTACTTCTTACTGGCTATTACATCAACTTAGAAGCTTTATCTGTGTTCTACTATGGTGCTTTTAGTGTCTCTGAATACCGCAGCACGCGTCATAGCTTTGCAGACGATAAGTACAACCGTTTCAGAGAGAAGAGCGGCCAATGTGACGATCTGGCTTGAAGAAGATTCGATAACAAATGTCGAAAACGGACGGATTTCTAGGTTTTTACTACATATGAACACTTTTCATATTCTCCCGTGCAACTCCGCTGCTAATCCTCCTTTCATGCAGAAGCTTAAGGTCCTAGCTCATGTCCAAGGCACCAAAGCCAGCTAAAAAGTCAATAATCGATACCTAAAACTTGAATTGTACTACTTCTTACTGGCTATTACATCAAATTAGAAGCTTCATCTGTGTTCTACTATGGTGCTTTTACTGTCTCCGCATACCGCAATACGCGACATAGGTTTGCACACGATAAGTACAACCGTTTCAGAGAAGAAGAGCGGCCAATGTGACGATCTGGCTTTAAGTAGATTCGATAACAAATGACGTAAACGGACGGATGTCTCAGGTTGCTAGTCCTCCTTTCAAGCAGAATCTTAAGGTCCTAGCTCATGTCCAAGGTACCAAAGCCAGCTGAAAAGTCAATAATCGATACCTAAAACTTGAATTGTACTACATCTTACTGGCTATTACATAACTTAGAAGCTTCATCTGTGTTCTACTATGGTGATTTTAGTGTCCCCGCATACCGCAGCACGCGACATAGCTTCGCAGACGATAAGTACAACCGTTTCAGAGAGAAGAGCGGCCAATGAGACGATCTGGCTTTAAGTCGATTCGATAACAAATGACGAAAACGGACGGATTTCTCAGGTTTTTACTACATATGAACACTTTTCACATTCCCCCGTGCAACTCGGCTGCTAGTCCTCCTTTCATGCAGAATCTTAAGGTCCTAGCTCATGTCCAAGGCACCAAAGCCAGCTAAAAAGTCAATAATCGATACCTAAAACTTGAATTGTACTACTTCTTACTGGCTATTACATCAACTTAGAAGCATCATCTGTGTTCTACTATGGTGCTTTTACTGTCTCCGCATACCGCAGAACGCCACATAGCTTTGCAGACGATAAGTACAACCGTTTCAGAGAGAAGAGCGGCCAATGTGACGATCTGGCTTTAAGTCGATTCGATAACAAATGACGAAAACGGACGGATTTCTCAGGTTTTTACTACGTATGAACACTTTTCACATTCTCCCGTGCAACTCGGCTGCTAGTCCTCCTTTCATGCAGAATCTTAAGGTCCTAGCTCATGTCCAAGGCAACAAAGCCAGCTAAAAAGTCAATAATCGATACCTAAAACTTGAATTGTACTACTTCTTATTGGCTATTACATCAACTTAGAAGCTTCATCTGTGTTCTACTATGGTGCGTTTAGTGTGTCCGCATACCGCAGCACGCGACATAGCTTTGCAATCGATAAGTACAACCGTTTCAGAGAGAAGAGCGGCCAATGTGACGATCTGGCTTTAAGTCGATTCGATAACAAATGACGAGAACGGACGGATTTCTCAGGTTTTTACTACATATGAACACTTTTCACATTCTCCCGTGCAAATCGGCTGCCAGTCCTCCTTACATGCAGAATCTTAAGGTCCTAGCTCATGTCCAAGGCACCAAAGCCAGCTAAAAAGTCAATAATCGATACCTAAAACTTGAATTGTACTATATCTTACTGGCTATTACATCAACTTAGAAGCATCATCTGTGTTCTACTATGGTGCTTTTACTGTCTCCGCATAACGCAGAACGCCACATAGCTTTGCAGACGATAAGTACAACCGTTTCAGAGAGAAGAGCGGCCAATGTGACGATCTGGCTTTAAGTCGATTCGATAACAAATGACGAAAACGGACGGATGTCTCAGGTTTTTACTACATATGAACACTATTCACTTTCTCCCGTGCAACTCGGCTGCTAGTCCTCCTTCATGCAAAATCTTAATTTCCTAGCTCATGTCCAAGGCACCAAAGAAGGGTAAAAAGTCAATAACCGATACCTAAAACTTGAATTGTACTACTTCTTACTGGCTATTACATCAACTTAGAAGCTTCATCTGTGTTCTACTATGGTGCTTTTAGTGTGTCCGCATACCGCAGCACGCGACATAGCTTTGCAGACGATAAGTACAACTTTTTCAGAGAGAAGAGCGGCCAATGTGACGATCTGGCTTGAAGTCGATTCGATAACTAATGACGAAAACGGACGGATATCTCATGTTTTTACTACGTATGAACACTTTTCACATTCTCCCGTGCAACTCGGCTGCTAGTCCTCCTTTCATGCAGAATCTTAAGGTCCTAGCTCATGTCCAAGGCACCAAAGCCAGCTAAAAAGTCAATAATCGATACCTAAAACTTGAAATGTACTACTTCTTCCTTTGTATTACATCAACTTAGAAGCTTCATCTGTGTTCTACTATGGTGCTTTTAGTGTCTCCGCATACCGCAGCACGCGACATAGCTTTGCAGACGATAACTACGAGCGTTTCAGAGAGAAGAGCGGCCAATGTGACGATCTGACTTTAAGTCGATTCGATAACAAATGACGAAAACGGACGGATTTCTCAGGTTTTTACTACATTTGAACACTTTTCACATTTTCCCGTGCAACTAGGCTGCTAGTCCTCCTTTCATGCAGAATCTTAAGGTCCTAGCTCATGTCCAAGGCACCAAAGCCAGCTAAAACTTCAATAATCGATAACTAAAACTTGTATTGTACTACTTCTTACTGGCTATTACATCAACTTAGAAGTTACATCTGTGTTCTACTATGGTGCTTTTAGTGTCTCTGCATACCGCAGCACGCGACATAGCTTTGCAATCGATAAGTACAACCGTTTCAGAGAGAAGAGCGGCCAATGTGACGATCTGGCTTTAAGTCGATTCGATAACAAATGACGAAAACGGACGGATTACTCAGGTTTTTACTACATATGATCTCTTTTCACATTCTCCCGTGCAAATCGGCTGCTATCCCTATTTTCATGCAGAATGTTAAGGTATTAGCTCATGTCCAAGGCACCAAAGCCAGCTAAAAGGTCAATAATCGATACCTAAAACTTGAATTGTACTACTTCTTCCTGGCTATTACATCAACATAGAAGCTTCATCTGTGTTCTACTATGGTGCTTTTAGTGTATCAGCATACCGTAGCACGCGACATAGCTTTGCAGACGATAAGTACAAGTGTTTCGGAGAGAAGAGCGGCCAATGTGACGATCTGGCTTAAAGTCGATTCGATAACAAATGACGAAAACGGACGGATTTCTCAGGTTTTTACGACATAAGAACACTTTTCACATTCTCCCGTGCAACTCGGCTGCTAGTCCTCCTTTCATGCAGAATCTTAAGGTCCTAGCTCATGTCCAAGGCACCAAAGCCAGCTAAAGAGTCAATAAACGATACCTAAAACTTGAATTGTACTACTTCTTACTGGCTATTACATCAACTTAGAAGCTTCATCTGTGTTCTACTATGGTGCTTTTAGTGTGTCCGCATACCGCAGCACGCGACATAGCTTTGCAATCGATAAGTACAACCGTTTCAGAGAGAAGAGCGGCCAATGTGACGATCTGGCTTTAAGTCGATTCGATAACAAATGACGAAAACGGACGGATTTCTCAGGTTTTTACTACATATGAACACTTTTCACATTCTCCCGTGCAAATCGGCTGCCAGACCTCCTTTCATGCGGAATCTTAAGGTCCTACCTCATGTCCAAGGCACCAAAGCCAGCTAAAAAGTCAATAATCGATACCTAAAACTTGAATTGTACTATATCTTACTGGCTATTACATCAACTTAGAAGCATCATCTGTGTTCTACTATGGTGCTTTTACTGTCTCCGCATACCGCAGAACGCCACATAGCTTTGCAGACGATAAGTACAACCGTTTCAGAGAGAAGAGCGGCCAATGTGACGATCTGGCTTTACGTCGATTCGATAACAAATGACGAAACCGGAAGGATTTCTCAGGTTTTTACTACATTTGAACACTTTTCACATTCTCCCGTGCAACTCGGCTGCTAGTCCTCCTTTCATGCAGAATCTTAAGGTCCTAGCTCATGTGCAAGGCACCAAAGCCAGCTAAAAAGTCAATAATCGATACCTAAAACTTGAATGGTACTACTTCTTACTGGCTATTACATCAACTTAGAAGCTTCATCTGTGTTCTACTATGGTGCTTTTAGTGTCTCCGCATGCCGCAGCACTCGACATAGCTTTGCAGACGATAAGTACAACCGTTTCAGAGAGAAGAGCGGCCAATGAGACGATCTGGCTTTAAGTCGATTCGATAACAAATGTCGAACACGGACGGATTTCTCTGTATTTTACTACATAAGAACACTTTTCACATTCTCCCGTGCAACTCGGCTGCTAGTCCTCCTTTCATGCAGAATCTTAAGGTCCTAGCTCATGTCCAAGGCACCAAAGCCAGCTAAAGAGTCAATAAACGATACCTAAAACTTGAATTGTACTACTTCTTACTGGCTATTACATCAACTTAGAAGCTTCATCTGTGTTCTACTATGGTGCTTTTAGTGTGTCCGCATACCGCAGCACGCGACATAGCTTTGCAATCGATAAGTACAACCGTTTCAGAGAGAAGAGCGGCCAATGTGACGATCTGGCTTTAAGTCGATTCGATAACAAATGACGAAAACGGACGGATTTCTCAGGTTTTTACTACATATGAACACTTTTCACATTCTCCCGTGCAAGTCGGCTGCCAGACCTCCTTTCATGCGGAATCTTAAGGTCCTACCTCATGTCCAAGGCACCAAAGCCAGCTAAAAAGTCAATAATCGATACCTAAAACTTGAATTGTACTATATCTTACTGGCTATTACATCAACTTAGAAGCATCATCTGTGTTCTACTATGGTGCTTTTACTGTCTCCGCATACCGCAGAACGCCACATAGCTTTGCAGACGATAAGTACAACCGTTTCAGAGAGAAGAGCGGCCAATGTGACGATCTGGCTTTAAGTCGATTCGATAACAAATGACGAAAACGGACGGATGTCTCAGGTTTTTACTACATATGAACACTTTTCACATTCTCCCGTGCAACTCGGCTGCTAATCCTCCTTCATGCAAAATCTTAATTTCCTAGCTCATGTCCAAGGCACCAAAGAAGGGTAAAAAGTCAATATCCGATACCTAAAACTTGAATTGTACTACTTCTTACTGGCTATTACATCAACTTAGAAGCTTCATCTGTGTTCTACTATGGTGCTTTTAGTGTCTCCGCATCTCGGAGCACGCGACATAGCTTTGAAGTCGATAAGTACAACCGTTTCAGAGTGAAGAGCGGCTAATGTGACGATCTGGCTTTAAGTCGATTCGATAACAAAGACGATAACGAACGGATTTCTAAGGTTTTTACTACATATGAACACTTTTCACATTCTCCCGTGCAACTCGGCTGCTAGTCCTCCGTTCATGCAGAATTTTAAGGTCCTAGCTCAGGTCCAAGGCACCAAAGAATGGTAAAAAGTCAATAATCGATACCTAAGACGTGATTTGTACTACATCCTACTATATATTACTTCAACTTGGAAGTTTCATCTGTGTTCTACTATGGTGATTTTAGTGTCTCCGCATACCGCAGCACGCGACATAGCTTTGCAGACGATAAGTACAACCGTTTCAGAGAGAAGAGCGGCCAATGTGACGATCTGGCATTAAGTCGATTCGATAACAAATGGCGGAAATGGACGGATTTCTCAGGTTTTTACGACATAAGAACACTTTTCACATTCTCCCGTGCAACTCGGCTTCTAGACCTCCTTTCATGCAGAATCTTAAGGTCCTAACTCATGTCCAAGGCACCAAACTCAGCTAAAAAGTCAATAATCGATACCTAAAACTGGAATTGTACTACTTCTTAATGACTATTACATCATCTTAGAAGCTTCATCTGCGTTCTACTATGGTGCTTTTAGTGTCTCCGCATACCGCAGCACGCGACATAGCTTTGCAGTCGATAAGTACAACCGTTTCAGGGAGAAGAGCGGCTAATGTGACGATCTGGCTTTAAGTCGATTCGATAACAAATGACGATAACGAACGGATTTCTCAGGTTTTTACTACATAGGAACACTTTTCACATTCTCCCGTTCAACTCGGCTGCTAGTCCTCCTTTTATGCAGAATCTTAAGGTCCTAGCTCATGTCCAAGGCACCAAAGCCAGCTAGAAAGTCAATAATCGATACCTACAACTTGAATTGTACTACTTCTTACTGGATATTACATCAACTTAGAAGCTTCATCTGTGTTCTACTATGGTGCTTTTAGTGTCTCCGCATACCGCAGCACGACACGTAGCTTGGCAGACGATAAGTACCACCGTTTCAAAGAGAAGAGCGGCCAATGTGACGATCTGGCTTTAAGTCGATTCGACAACAAATGACGAAAACGGACGGATTTCTCAGGTTTTTACTACATATGAACACTTTTCACATTCTCACGTGCAACGCGGCTGCGAGACCTCCTATCATGCAAAATCTTAAGTTCCTAGCTCATGCCCAAGGCACCAAAGAAGGGTAAGATGCAACAATCTATACCTAAAACTTGAATTGTACTACTTCTTACTGGCTATTACATCAACTTAGAAGCTTCATCTGTGTTCTACTATGGTGCTTTTAGTGTCTCCGCATGCCGCAGCACTCGACATAGATTTGCAGACGATAAGTACAACCGTTTCAGAGAGAAGAGCGGCTAATGTGACGATCTGGCTTTAAGTCGATTCGATAACAAATGTTGAACACGGACGGATTTCTCTGGTTTTCACTACATATGAACACTTTTCACATTCTCCCGTGCAACTCGGCTGCTAGTCCTCCTTTCATGCAGAATCTTAAGGTCCTAGCTCATGTCCAAAGCACCAAAGCCAGCTAAAAAGTCAATAATCGATACCTAAAACTTGAATGGTACTACTTCTTACTGGCTATTACATCAACTTAGAAGCTTCATCTGTGTTCTACTATGGTGCTTTTAGTGTCTCCGCATACCGCAGCACGCGACATAGCTTTGCAGTCGATAAGTACAACCGTTTCAGAGAGAATTGCGGCTAATGTGACGATCTTGCTTTAAGTCGATTCGATAACAAATGACGAAAACGGACGGATTTCTCAGGTTTTTACTACATATGAAAACTTTTTACATTCTCCCGTGCAAATCGGCTGCTAGTCCTAATTTCATGCAGAATCTTAAGGTCCTAGCTCATGTCCAAGGAACCAAAGCCAGCTAGAAAGTCAATAATCGATATCTACAACTTGAATTGTACTACTTCTTACTGGCTATTACATCAACTTAGAAGCTTCATCTGTGTTCTACTATGGTGCTTTTAGTGTCTCCGCATACCGCAGCACGACACGTAGCTTTGCAGACGATAAGTACCACCGTTTCAAAGAGAAGAGCGGCCAATGTGACGATCTGGCTTAAAGTCGATTCGACAACAAATGACGAAAACGGACGGATTTCTCAGGTTTTTACTACATATGAACACTTTTCACATTCTCACGTGCAACGCGGCTGCTAGACCTCCTATCATGCAAAATCTTTAGATCCTAGCTCATGCCCAAGGCACCAAAGAAAGGTAAAAAGTCAACAATCGATACTTAAAACTTGAATTGTACTACTTCTTACTGGCTATTACATCTACTTAGAAGCTTCATCTGTGTTCTACTATGGTGCTTTTAGTGTCTCCGCATGCCGCAGCACTCGACATAGCTTTGCAGACGATAAGTACAACCGTTTCAGAGAGAAGAGCGGCCAATGAGACGATCTGGCTTTAAGTCGATTCGATAACAAATGTCGAACACGGACGGATTTCTCTGGATTTTACTACATATGAACACTTTTCACATTCTCCCGTGCAACTCGGCTGCTAGTCCTCCTTTCATGCAGAATCTTAAGGTCCTAGCTCATGTGCAAGGCACCAAAGCCAGCTAAAAAGTCAATAATCGATACCTAAAACTTGAATGGTACTACTTCTTACTGGCTATTACATCAACTTAGAAGCTTCATCTGTGTTCTACTATGGTGCTTTTAGTGTCTCCGCATACCGCAGCACGCGACATAGCTTTGCAGTCGAGAAGTACAACCGTTTCAGAGAGAATTGCGGCTAATGTGACGATCTGGCTTTAAGTCGATTCGATAACAAATGACGAAAACGGACGGATTTCTCAGGTTTTTACTACATATGAACACTTTTCAAATTCTCCCGTACAACTCGGCTGCTAGACCTCCTTTCATGCAGAATCTTAAGGTCCTAACTCATATCCAAGGCACCAAAGTCAGCTAAAAAGTCAATAATCGATACTTATAACTTTAATTGTACTACTTCTTACTGACTATTACATCATCTTAGAAGCTTCATCTGTGTTCTACTATGGTGCTTTTAGTGTCTCCGCATACTGCAGCACGCGACATAGCTTTGCAGTCGATAAGTACAACCGTTTCAGAGAGAAGAGCGGCCAATGTGACGATCTGGCTTTAAGTCGATTCGACAACAAATGACGAAAACGGACCGATTTCTCAGGTTTTTACTACATATGAACACTTTTCACATTCTCACGTGCAACGCGGCTGCTAGACCTCCTATTATGCAAAATCTTAAGTTCCTGGCTCATGCCCAAGGCACCAAAGAAGTGTAAGAAGTCAACAATCGATACTTAAAACTTGAATTGTACTACTTCTTACTGGCTATTACATCAACTTGGAAGCTTCATCTGTGTTTTACTATGGTGCTTTTAGTGTCTCCGCAAACCGCAGCAATCGACATAGCTTTGCAGACGATAAGTACAACCGATTCAGAGAGAAGAGCGGCCAATGTGACGATCTGGCTTTAAGTCGATTCGATAACAAATGTCGAACACGGACGGATTTCTCTGGTTTTTACTACATATGAACACTTTTCACATTCTCCCGTGCAACTCGGCTGCTAGTCCTCCTTTCATGCAGAATCTTAAGGTCCTAGCTCATGTCCAAGGCACCAAAGCCAGCTAAAAAGTCAATAATCGATACCTAAAACTTTAATGGTACTACTTCTTACTGGCTATTACATCAACTTAGAAGCTACATCTGTGTTCTACTATGGTGCTTTTAGTGTCTCCGCATACCGCTGCACGCGACATAGCTTTGCAGTCGATAAGTACAACCGTTTCAGAGAGAATTGCGGCTAATGTGACGATCTGGCTTTAAGTCGATTCGATTACAAATGACGAAAACGGACGGATTTCTCTGGTTTTTACTACATATGAACACTTTTCACATTCTCCCGTACAACTCGCCTGCTAGACCTCCGGTCATGGAGAATCTTAAGGTCCTAACTCATGTCCAAGGCACCAAAGTCAGCTAAAAAGTCAATAATCGATACTTAAAACTTGAATTGTACTACTTCTTACTGACTATTACATCATCTTAGAAGCTTCATCTGTGTTCTACTATGGTGCTTTTAGTGTCTCCGCATACCGCAGCACGCGACATAGCTTTGCAGACGATAAGTACAACCGTTTCAGAGAGAAGAGCGGCCAATGTGACGATCTGGCTTTAAGTCGATTCGATAACAAATGACGAAAACGGACGGATTTCTCAGGTTTTTACTACATATGAACACTTTTCACATTCTCCCGTGCAACTCGGCTGCTAGTCCTCCTTTCATGCACAATCTTAAAGTCCTAGCTCATGTCCAAGGCACCAAAGCCAGCTAAAAAGTGAATAAACGATACCTAAAACTTGAATGGTACTACTTCTTACTGGCTATTACATCAACTTAGAAGCTTCATCTGTGTTCTACTATGGTGCTTTTAGTGTCTCCACATATAGCAGCACGCGACATAGCTTTGCAGAAGATAAGTACAATTGTTTCAGAGAGAAGAGCGGCCAATGTGACGATCTGGCTTTAAGTCGATTCGATAACAAATGACGAAAACGGACAGATTTCTCAGGTTTTTACTACATATGAACACTTTTCACATTCTCCCGTACAACTCGGCTGCTAGACCTCCTTTCATGCAGAATCTTAAGGTCCTAACTCATGTCAAAGGCACCAAAGACAGCTAAAAAGTCAATTATCGATACCTAAACCTTGAATTGTACTACATCTTACTGACTATTACATCATCTTAGAAGCTTCATCTGTGTTCTACTATGGTGCTTTTAGTGTCTCCGCATATCGCAGCACGCGACATAGCTTTGCAGTCGATAAGTACAACTGTTTCAGAGAGAAGAGCGGCTAATGTGACGATCTGGCTTTAAGGCGATTCGATAACAAATGACGATAACGATCGGATTTCTCAGGTTTTTACTACATATGAACACTTTTTACATTCTCCCCTGCAACTCGGCTGCTAGTCCTCCTTTCATGCAGAATCTTAAGGTCCTAGCTCATGTCCAAGGCACCAAACCCACCTAAAAAGTCAATAATCGATACCTAAAACTTGAATTGTACTACTTCTTACTGGCTATTACATCAAATTAGAAGCTTCATCTGTGTTCTACTATGGTGCTTTTAGTGTCTCCGCATACCGCAGCACGCGACATAGCTTTGCAGTCGATAAGTACAACCGTTTCAGAGAGAATTGCGGCTAATGTGACGATCTGGCTTCAAGTCGATTCGATAGCAAATGACGAAAACGGACGGATTTCTCAGGTTTTTACTACATATGAACACTTTACAAATTCTCCCGTACAACTCGGCTGCTAGAGCTCCTTTCATGCAGAATCTTAAGGTCCTAACTCATATCCAAGGCACCAAAGTCAGCTAAAAAGTCAATAATCGATACTTATAACTTTAATTGTACTACTTCTTACTGACTATTACATCATCTTAGAAGCTTCATCTGTGTTCTACTATGGTGCTTTTAGTGTCTCCGCATACTGCAGCACGCGACATAGCTTTGCAGTCGATAAGTACAACCGTTTCAGAGAGAAGAGCGGCTAATGTGACGATCTGGCTTTAAGTCGATTCGATAACAAATGACGAAAACGGACGGATGTCTCAGGTTTTTACTACATATGAACACTTTTCACATTCTCCCGTGCAACTCGGCTGCTAATCCTCCTTCATGCAAAATCTTAATTTCCTAGCTCATGTCCAAGGCACCAAAGAAGGGTAAAAAGTCAATAACCGATACCTAAAACTTGAATTGTACTACTTCTTACTGGCTATTACATCAACTTAGAAGCTTCATCTGTGTTCTACTATGGTGCTTTTAGTGTCTCCGCATCTCGGAGCACGCGACAGAGCTTTGAAGTCGATAAGTACAACCGTTTCAGAGTGAAGAGCGGCTAATGTGACGATCAGGCTTTAAGTCGATTCGATAACAATGACGATAACGAACGGATTTCTAAGGCTTTTACTACATATGAACACTTTTCACATTCTCCCGTGCAACTCGGCTGCTAGTCCTCCGTTCATGCAGAATTTTAAGGTCCTAGCTCATGTCCAAGGCACCAAAGAATGGTAAAAAGTCAATAATCGATACCTAAGACGTGATTTGTACTACATCCTACTATATATTACTTCAACTTAGAAGTTTCATCTGTGTTCTACTATGGTGATTTTAGTGTCTCCGCATACCGCAGCACGCGACATAGCTTTGCAGACGATAAGTACAACCGTTTCAGAGAGAAGAGCGGCCAATGAGACGATCTGGCATTAAGTCGATTCGATAACAAATGGCGGAAATGGACGGATTTCTCAGGTTTTTACGACATAAGAACACTTTTCACATTCTCCCGTGCAACTCGGCTTCTAGACCTCCTTTCATGCTGAATCTTAAGGTCCTAACTCATGTCCAAGGCACCAAACTCAGCTAAAAAGTCAATAATCGATACCTAAAACTGGAATTGTACTACTTCTTAATGACTATTACATCATCTTAGAAGCTTCATCTGCGTTCTACGATGGTGCTTTTAGTGTCTCCGCATACCGCAGCACGCGACATAGCTTTGCAGTCGATAAGTACAACCGTTTCAGGGAGAAGAGCGGCTAATGTGACGATCTGGCTTTAAGTCGATTCGATAACAAATGACGATAACGAACGGATTTCTCAGGTTTTTACTACATAGGAACACTTTTCACATTCTCCCGTTCAACTCGGCTGCTAGTCCTCCTGTCATGCAGAATCTTAAGGTCCTAGCTCATGTCCAAGGCACCAAAGCCAGCTAGAAAGTCAATAATCGATACCTACAACTTGAATTGTACTACTTCTTACTGGATATTACATCAACTTAGAAGCTTCATCTGTGTTCTACTATGGTGCTTTTAGTGTCTCCGCATACCGCAGCACGACACGTAGCTTGGCAGACGATAAGTACCACCGTTTCAAAGAGAAGAGCGGCCAATGTGACGATCTGGCTTTAAGTCGATTCGACAACAAATGATGAAAACGGACGGATTTCTCAGGTTTTTACTACATATGAACACTTTTCACATTCTCACGTGCAACGCGGCTGCTAGACCTCCTATCATGCAAAATCTTAAGCTCCTAGCTCATGCCCAAGGCACCAAAGAAGGGTAAGAAGCAACAATCGATACCTAAAACTTGAATTGTACTACTTCTTACTGGCTATTACATCAACTTAGAAGCTTCATCTGTGTTCTACTATGACGCTTTTAGTGTCTCCGCATACCGCAGCACGCGACATAGCTTTGCAGACGAAAAGTACAACCGTTTCAGAGAGAAGAGCGGCCAATGTGACGATCTGGCTTCTGTCGATTCGATAAGAAATGACGAAAACGGACGGATATCTCAGGTTTTTACTACACATGGACACTTTTCACATTCTCCCATGAAACTCGGCTGCTAGTCCTCCTTTCATGCAGAATCTTAAGGTCCTAGCTCATGTCCAAGGCACCAAAGCCAGCTAAAAAGTGAATAATCGATACCTAAAACTTGAATGGTACTACTTCTTACTCTCTATTACATCAACTTAGAAGCTTCATCTGTGTTCTACTATGGTGCTTTTAGTGTCTCCACATACCGCAGCACGCGACATAGCTTTGCAGAAGATAAGTACAAATGTTTCAGAGAGAAGAGCGGCCAATGTGACGATCTGGCTTTAAGTCGTTCGATAACAAATGACGATAACGAACGGATTTCTCAGGTTTTTATTACATAGGAACACTTTTCACAATCTCCCGTTCAACTCGGCTGCTAGTCCTCCTGTCATGCAGAATCTTAAGGTCCTAGCTCATGTCCAAGGCACCAAAACCAGCTAGAAAGTCAATAATCGATACCTACAACTTGAATTGTACTACTTCTTACTGGATATTACATCAACTTAGAAGCTTCATCTGTGTTCTACTATGGTGCTTTTAGTGTCTCCGCATACCGCAGCACGACACGTAGCTTGGCAGACGATAAGTACCACCGTTTCAAAGAGAAGAGCGGCCAATGTGACGATCTGGCTTTAAGTCGATTCGACAACAAATGACGAAAACGGACGGATTTCTCAGGTTTTTACTACATATGAACACTTTTCACATTCTCACGTGCAACGCGGCTGCTAGACCTCCTATCATGCAAAATCTTAAGCTCCTAGCTCATGCCCAAGGCACCAAAGAAGGGTAAAAAGTCAACAATCGATACTTAAAACTTGAATTGTACTACTTCTTACTGGCTATTACATCAACTTAGAAGCTTCATCTGTGTTCTACTATGGTGCTTTTAGTGTCTCCGCATGCCGCAGCACTCGACATAGCTTTGCAGACGATAAGTACAACCGTTTCAGAGAGAAGAGCGGCCAATGTTACGATCTGGCTTTAAGTCGATTCGATAACAAATGTCGAACACGGACGGATTTCTCTGGTTTTTACTACATATGAACACTTTTCATATTCTCCCGTGCAACTCGGCTGCTAGTCCTCCTTTCATGCAAAATCTTAACGTCCTAGCTCATGTCCAAGGCACCAAAGCCAGCTAAAAAGTCAATAATCAATACCTAAAACTTGAATTGTACTACTTCTTACAGACTATTACATCAACTTAGAAGCTTCTCTGTGTTCTACTATGGTGCTTTTAGTGTCTCCGCATACCGCAGCACGCGACATAGTTTTGCAGTCGATAAGTACAACCGTTTGAGAGAGAAGAGCGGCCAATGTGACGATCTGGCTTTAAGTCGATTCGATAACAAATGTCGAACACGGACGGATTTCTCTGGTTTTTACTACATATTTACACTTTTCACATTCTCACGTGCAACGCGGCTGCTAGACCTCCTATCATGCAAAATCTTAAGTTCCTAGCTCATGCCCAAGGCACCAAAGAAGGGTAAGAAGCAACAATCGATACCTAAAACTTGAATTGTACTACTTCTTACTGGCTATTACATCAACTTAGAAGCTTCATCTGTGTTCTACTATGACGCTTTTAGTGTCTCCGCATACCGCAGCACGCGACATAGCTTTGCAGACGAAAAGTACAACCGTTTCAGAGAGAAGAGCGGCCAATGTGACGATCTGGCTTCTGTCGATTCGATAAGAAATGACGAAAACGGACGGATATCTCAGGTTTTTACTACACATGGACACTTTTCACATTCTCCCATGAAACTCGGCTGCTAGTCCTCCTTTCATGCAGAATCTTAAGGTCCTAGCTCATGTCCAAGGCACCAAAGCCAGCTAAAAAGTGAATAATCGATACCTAAAACTTGAATGGTACTACTTCTTACTCTCTATTACATCAACTTAGAAGCTTCATCTGTGTTCTACTATGGTGCTTTTAGTGTCTCCACATACCGCAGCACGCGACATAGCTTTGCAGAAGATAAGTACAAATGTTTCAGAGAGAAGAGCGGCCAATGTGACGATCTGGCTTTAAGTCGTTCGATAACAAATGACGATAACGAACTGATTTCTCAGGTTTTTACTACATAGGAACACTTTTCACATTCTCCCGTTCAACTCGGCTGCTAGTCCTGCTTTCATGCAGAATCTTAAGGTCCTAGCTCATGTCCAAGGCACCAAAGCCAGCTAGAAAGTCAATAATCGATATCTACAACTTGAATTGTACTACTTCTTACTGGCTATTACATCAACTTAGAAGCTTCTTCTGTGTTCTACTATGGTGCTTTTAGTGTCTCCGCATACCGCAGCACGACACGTAGCTTTGCAGACGATAAGTACCACCGTTTCAAAGACAAGAGCGGCCAATGTGACGATCTGGCTTAAAGTCGATACTACAACAAATGACGAAAACGGACGGATTTCTCAGGTTTTTACTACATATGAACACTTTTCACATTCTCACGTGCAACGCGGCTGCTAGACCTCCTATCATGCAAAATCTTAAGTTCCTAGCTCATGCCCAAGGCACCAAAGAAGGGTAAAAAGTCAACAATCGATACTTAAAACTTGAATTGTACTACTTCTTACTGGCTATTACATCTACTTAGAAGCTTCATCTGTGTTCTACTATGGCGCTTTTAGTGTCTCCGCATGCCGCAGCACTCGACATAGCTATGCAGACGATAAGTACAACCGTTTCAGAGAGAAGAGCGGCCAATGTGACGATCTGGCTTTAAGTCGATTCGATAACAAATGTCGAACACGGACGGATTTCTCTGGATTTTACTACATATGAACACTTTTCACATTCTCCCGTGCAACTCGGCTGCTAGTCCTCCTTTCATGCAGAATCTTAAGGTCCTAGCTCATGTGCAAGGCACCAAAGCCAGCTAAAAAGTCAATAATCGATACCTAAAACTTGAATGGTACTACTTCTTACTGGCTATTGCATCAACTTAGAAGCTTCATCTGTGTTCTACTATGGTGCTTTTAGTGTCTCCGCATACCGCAGCACGCGACATAGCTTTGCAGTCGATAAGTACAACCGTTTCAGAGAGAATTGCGGCTAATGTGACGATCTGGCTTTAAGTCGATTCGATAACAAATGACGAAAACGGACGGATTTCTCTGGTTTTTACTACATATGAACACTTTTCACATTCTCCCGTACAACTCGCCTGCTAGACCTCCGGTCATGCAGAATCTTAAGGTCCTAACTCATGTCCAAGGCACCAAAGTCAGCTAAAAAGTCAATAATCGATACTTAAAACTTGAATTGTACTACTTCTTACTGACTATTACATCATCTTAGAAGCTTCATCTGTGTTCTACTATGGTGCTTTTAGTGTCTCCGCATACCGCAGCACGCGACATAGCTTTGCAGTCGATAAGTACAACCGTTTCAGAGAGAAGAGCGGCTAATGTGACGATCTTGCTTTAAGTCGATTCGATAACAAATGACGATAACGGACAGATTTCTCAGGTTTTTACTACATATGAACACTTTTTACATTCTCCCGTGCAACTCGGCTGCTAGTCCTCCTTTCATGCAGAATCTTAAGGTCCTAGCTCATGTCCAAGGAACCAAGGGCAGCTAAAAAGTCAATAATCGATACCTAAAACTTGAATTGTACTACTTCTTACTGGCTATTACATCAATTAGAAGCTTCATCTGTGTTCTACTATGATGCTTTTACTGTCTCCGCATACCGCAGCACGCGACATAGCTTTGCAGACGATAAGTACAACCGTTTCAGAGAGAAGAGCGGCCAATGTGACGATCTGGCTTTAAGTCGATTCGATAACAAATGACGAAAACGGACGGATTTCTCAGGTTTTTACTACATATGAACACTTTTCACATTCTCCCGTGCAAGTCGGCTGCTAGTCCTCCTTTCATGCACAATCTTAAAGTCCTAGCTCATGTCCAAGGCACCAAAGCCAGCTAAAAAGTGAATAAACGATACCTAAAACTTGAATGGTACTACTTCTTACTGGCTATTACATCAACTTAGAAGCTTCATCTGTGTTCTACTATGGTGCTTTTAGTGTCTCCACATACCGCAGCACGCGACTTAGCTTTGCAGAAGATAAGTACAATTGTTTCAGAAAGAAGAGCGGCCAATGTGACGATCTGGCTTTAAGTCGATTCGATAACAAATGACGAAAACGGACAGATTTCTCAGGTTTTTACTACATATGAACACTTTTCACATTCTCCCGTACAACTCGGCTGCTAGACCTCCTTTCATTCAGAATCTTAAGGTCCTAACTCATGTCCAAGGCACCAAAGACAGCTAAAAAGTCAATTATCGATACCTAAAACTTGAATTGTACTACATCTTACTGACTATTACATCATCTTAGAAGCTTCATCTGTGGTCTACTATGGTGCTTTTAGTGTCTCCGCATATCGCAGCACGCGACATATCTTTGCAGTCGATAAGTACAACTGTTTCAGAGAGAAGAGCGGCTAATGTGACGATCTGGCTTTAAGGCGATTCGATAACAAATGACGATAACGAACGGATTTCTCAGGTTTTTACTACATATGAACACTTTTTACATTCTCCCCTGCAACTCGGCTGCTAGTCCTCCTTTCATGCAGAATCTTAAGGTCCTAGCTCATGTCCAAGGCACCAAACCCACCTAAAAAGTCAATAATCGATACCTAAAACTTGAATTGTACTACTTCTTACTGGCTATTACATCAACTTAGAAGCTTCATCTGTGTTCTACTATGGTGCTTTTAGTGTCTCCGCATACCGCAGCACGCGACATAGCTTTGCAGTCGATAAGTACAACCGTTTCAGAGAAAATTGCGGCTAATGTGACGATCTGGCTTTAAGTCGATTCGATAGCAAATGACGAAAACGGACGGATTTCTCAGGTTTTTACTACATATGAACACTTTACAAATTCTCCCGTACAACTCGGCTGCTAGAGCTCCTTTCATGCAGAATCTTAAGGTCCTAACTCATATCCAAGGCACCAAAGTCAGCTAAAAAGTCAATAATCGATACTTATAACTTTAATTGTACTACTTCTTACTGACTATTACATCATCTTAGAAGCTTCATCTGTGTTCTACTATGGTGCTTTTAGTGTCTCCGCATACTGCAGCACGCGACATAGCTTTGCAGTCGATAAGTACAACCGTTTCAGAGAGAAGAGCGGCTAATGTGACGATCTGGCTTTAAGTCGATTCGATAACAAATGACGATAACGAACGGATTTCTCAGGTTTTTACTACATATGAAAACTTTTCACATTCTCCCGTGCAACTCGGCTGCTAGTCCTCCTTTCATGCTGAATCTTAAGGTCCTAGCTCATGTCCAAGTCACCAAACCCACCTAAAAAGTCAATAATCGATACCTAAAACTTGAATGGTACTACTTCTTACTGGCTATTACATCAACTTAGAAGCTTCATCTGTGTTCTAATATGATGCTTTTAGTGTCTCCGCATACCGCAGCACGCGACATAGCTTTGCAGACGATAAGTACAACCGTTTCAGAGAGAAGAGCGGCCAATGTGACGATCTGGCTTTAAGTCGATTCGATAACAAATGACGAAAACGGACGGATTTCTCAGGTTTTTACTACATATGAACACTTTTCACATTCTCCCGCGCAACTCGGCTGCTAGTCCTCTTTTCATTCACAATCTTTAAGTCCTAGCTCATGTCCAAGGCACCAAAGCCAGCTAAAAAGTGAATAATCGATACCTAAAACATGAATTGTACTACTTCTTACTGGCTATTACATCAACTTAGAAGCTTCATCTGTGTTCTACTATGGTGCTTTTAGTGTCTCCACATACCGCAGCACGCGACATAGCTTTGCAGAAGATAAGTACAACCGTTTCAGAGAGAAGAGCGGCCATTGTGACGATCTGGCTTTAAGTCGATTCGATAACAAATGACGAAAACGGACGGATTTCTCAGGTTTTTACTACATATGAACACTTTTCACATTCTCCCATACAACTCGGCTGCTAGACCACCTTTCATGCAGAATCTTAAGGTCCTAACTCATGTCCAAGGCACCAAAGACACCTAAAAAGTCAATAATCGATACCTAAAACTTGAATTGTACTACATCTTACTGACTATTACATCATCTTAGAAGCTTCATCTGTGTTCTACTATGGTGCTTTTAGTGTCTCCGCATATCGCAGCACGCGACATAGCTTTGCAGTCGATAAGTACAACCGTTTCAGAGAGAAGAGCGGCTAATGTGACGATCTGGCTTTAAGGCGATTCGATAACAAATGACGATAACGAACGGATTTCTCAGGTTTTTACTACATATGAACACTTTTTACATTCTCCCCTGCAACTCGGCTGCTAGTCCTCCGTTCATGCAGAATTTTAAGGTCCTAGCTCATGTCCAAGGCCCCAAAGAATGGTAAAAAGTCAATAATCGATACCTAAGACTTGAATTGTACTACATCTTTCTGGATATTACTTCAACTTAGAAGCTTCATCTGTGTTCTACTATGGTGCTTTTAGTGTCTCCGCATACCGCAGCACGCGACATAGCTTTGCAGTCGATAAGTACAACCGTTTCAGAGAGAATTGCGGCTAATGTGACGATCTGGCTTTAAGTCGATTCGATAGCAAATGACGAAAACGGACGGATTTCTCAGGTTTTTACTACATATGAACACTTTACAAATTCTCCCGTACAACTCGGCTGCTAGACCTCCTTTCATGCAGAATCTTAAGGTCCTAACTCATATCCAAGGCACCAAAGTCAGCTAAAAAGTCAATAATCGATACTTATAACTTTAATTGTACTACTTCTTACTGACTATTACATCATCTTAGAAGCTTCATCTGTGTTCTACTATGGTGCTTTTAGTGTCTCCGCATACTGCAGCACGCGACATAGCTTTGCAGTCGATAAGTACAACCGTTTCAGAGAGAAGAGCGGCTAATGTGACGATCTGGCTTTAAGTCGATTCGATAACAAATGACGATAACGAACGGATTTCTCAGGTTTTTACTACATATGAACACTTTTTACATTCTCCCCTGCAACTCGGCTGCTAGTCCTCCTTTCATGCAGAATCTTAAGGTCCTAGCTCATGTCCAAGTCACCAAACCCACCTAAAAAGTCAATAATTGATACCTAAAACTTGAATGGTACTACTTCTTACTGGCTATTACATCAACTTAGAAGCTTCATCTGTGTTCTACTATGATGCTTTTAGTGTCTCCGCATACCGCAGCACGCGACATAGCTTTGCAGACGATAAGTACAACCGTTTCAGAGAGAAGAGCGGCCAATGTGACGATCTGGCTTTAAGTCGATTCGATAACAAATGACGAAAACGGACGGATTTCTCAGGTTTTTACTACATATGAACACTTTTCACATTCTCCCGCGCAACTCGGCTGCTAGTCCTCTTTTCATTCACAATCTTAAAGTCCTAGCTCATGTCCAAGGCACCAAAGCCAGCTAAAAAGTGAATAATCGATACCTAAAACTTGAATTGTACTACATCTTACTGACTATTACATCTTCTTAGAAGCTTCATCTGTGTTCTACTATGGTGCTTTTATTGTCTCCGCATATCGTAGCACGCGACATAGCTTTGCAGTCGATAAGTACAACCGTTTCAGAGAGAAGAGCGGCTAATGTGACGATCTGGCTTTAAGGCGATTCGATAACAAATGACGATAACGAACGGATTTCTCAGGTTTTTACTACATATGAACACTTTTTACATTCTCCCCTGCAACTCGGCTGCTAGTCCTCCGTTCATGCAGAATTTTAAGGTCCTAGCTCATGTCCAAGGCCCCAAAGAATGGTAAAAAGTCAAAACTCGATACCTAAGACTTGAATTGTACTACATCTTTCTGGATATTACTTCAACTTAGAAGCTTCATCTGTGTTCTACTATGGTGATTTTAGTGTCTCCGCATACCGCAGCACGCGACATAGCTTTGCAGACGATAAGTACAACCGTTTCAGAGAGAAGAGCGGCCAATGTGACGATCTGGCTTTCAGTCGATTCGATAACAAATGACGATAACGGACGGATTTCTCAGGTTTTTACTACATATGAACACTTTTCACATTCTCCCGTGCAACTCGGCTGCTAGTCCTCCTTTCATGCAGAATCTTAAGGTCCTAGCTCCTCTCCAAGGCACCAAAGCCACCTAAAAAGTCAATAATCGATACCTAAAACTTGAATTGTACTACCTCTTACTGCCTATTACATCAACTTAGAAGCTTCATCTGTGATCTACTATGGTGCTTTTAGTGTCTCCGCATACCGCAGCACGCGACATAGCTTTGCAGACGATAAGTACAACTGTTTCAGAGAGAAGAGCGGCCAATGTGACGATCTGGCTTTACGTCGATTCGATAACAAATGACGAAAACGGACGGATTTCTCAGGTTTTTACTACATATGAACACTTTTCACTTTCTCCCTCGCAACTCGGCTGCTAGTCCTCCTTTCATGCAGAATCTTAAGGCCCTAGCTCATGTCCAAGACACCAAAGCCAGCTAAAAAGTCAATAATCGATACCTAAAACTTGAATTGTACTACTTCTTACTGGCTATTACATCAACTTCGAAGCTTCATCTGTGTTCTACTATGGTGCTTTTAGTGTCTCCGCATACCGCAGCACGCGACATAGCTTTGCAGACGATAAGTACAACCGTTTCAGAGAGAAGAGCGGCCAATGTGACGATCTGGCTTTAAGTCAATTCGATAACAAATGACGAAAACGTAAGGATTTCTCAGGTTTTTACTACATATGAACATTTTCCACATTCTCCAGTGCAACTCGGCTGCTAGTCCTCCTTTCATGCAGAATCTTAAGGTCCTAGCTCATGTTCAAGTCACCGAAGCAAGCTAAGAATTTAATAATCGATAACTATAACATGAATTGTACTACTTCTTACTGGCTATTACATCAACTTAGAAGCTTCACCTGTGTTCTACTATGATGCTTTTAGTGTCTCCGCATACCACAGCACGCGACATAGCTTTGCAGACGATAAGTACAACCGTTTCAGAGAGAAGAGCGGCCAATGTGACGATCTGGCTTTAAGTCGATTCGATAAGAAGTGACGAAAACGGACGGATTTCTCAGGTTTTTACTACATATGAACACTTTTCACATTCTCCCGTGCAACTCGGCTGCTAGTCCTCCTTTCATGCAGAATCTTAAGGTCCTAGCTCATGTCCAAGGCACCAAGGGCAGTTAACAAGGCAATAATCGATACCTAAAACTTGAATTGTACTACTTCTTACTGACTATTACATCGTCTTAGAAGCTTCATCTGTGTTTTACTATGGTGGTTTTAGTGTCTCCGCATACCGCAGCTCGCGACATAGCTTTGCAGTCGATAAGTACAATCGTTTCAGAGAGAAGAGCGGCTAAGGTGACGATCTGGCTTTAAGTCGATTCGATAACAAATGACGATAACGAACAGAATTCTCAGGCTTTTACTACATATGATCACTTTTTACATTTTCCCCTGCAACTCGGCTGCTAGTCCTCCTTTCATGCAGAATCTTAAGGTCCTAGCTCATGTCCAAGGCACCAAGGGCAGCTAAAAAGTCAATAATCGATACCTAAAACTTGAATTGTACTACTTCTTACTGGCTATTACATCAACTTAGAAGCTTCATCTGTGTTCTACTATGATGCTTTTAGTGTCTCCGCATACCGCAGCACGCGACATAGCTTTGCAGACGATAAGTACAACCGTTTCAGAGAGAAGAGCGGCCAATGTGACGATCTGGCTTTAAGTCGATTCCATAACAAATGACGAAAACGGACGGGGTTCTCAGGTTTTTACTACATATGAACACTTTTCACATTCTCCCGTGCAACTCGGCTGCTAGTCCTCGTTTCATGCAGAATCTTAAGGTCTTAGCTCATGTCCAAGTCACCGAAGCCAGCTAAAAAGTCAATAATCGATACCTAACACTTGAATTGTACTACTTCTTACTGGCTATTACATCATCATAGAAGCTTCATCTGTGTTCTACTATGGTGCTTTTAGTGTCTCCGAATATCGCAGCACGCGACATAGCTTTGCAGTCGATAAGTACAACCGTTTCAGAGAGAAGAGCGGCTAATGTGACGATCTGGCTTTAAGGCGATTCGATAACAAATGACGATAACGAACGGATTTCTCAGGTTTTTACTACATATGAACACTTTTCACATTCTCCCAAGCAACTCGGCTGCTAGTCCTCCGTTCATGCAGAATTTTAAGGTCCTAGCTCATGTCCAAGGCACCAAAGAATGGTAAAAAGTCAATAATCGATACCTAAGACTTGAATTGTACTACATCTTACTGGATATTACTTCAACTTAGAAGCTTCATCTGTGTTCTGCTATGGTGCTTTTAGTGTCTCCGAATATCGCAGCACGCGACATAGCTTTGCAGTCGATAAGTACAACCGTTTCAGAGAGAAGAGCGGCTAATGTGACGATCTGGCTTTAAGGCGATTCGATAACAAATGACGATAACGAACGGATTTCTCAGGTTTTTACTACATATGAACACTTTTTACATTCTCCCCTGCAACTCGGCTGCTAGTCCTCCGTTCATGCAGAATTTTAAGGTCCTAGCTCATGTCCAAGGCACCAAAGAATGGTAAAAAGTCAATAATCGATACCTAAGACTTGAATTGTACTACTTCTTACTGCCTATTACATCAACTTAGAAGCTTCATCTGTGATCTACTATGGTGCTTTTAGTGTCTCCGCATACCGCAGCACGCGACATAGCTGTGCAGACGATAAGTACAACTGTTTCAGAGAGAAGAGCGGCCAATGTGAAGATCTGGCTTTACGTCGATTCGATAACAAATGACGAAAACGGACGGATTTCTCAGGTTTTTACTACATATGAACACTTTTCACTTTCTCCCTCGCAACTCGGCTGCTAGTCCTCCTTTCTTGCAGAATCTTAAGGCCCAAGCTCATGTCCAAGACACCAAAGCCAGCTAAAAAGTCAATAATCGATACCTAAAACTTGAATTGTACTACTACTTACTGGCTATTACATCAACTTAGAAGCTTCATCTGTGTTCTACTATGGTGCTTTTAGTGTCTCCGCATACCGCAGCACGCGACATAGCTTTGCAGACGATAAGTACAACCGTTTCAGAGAGAAGGGCGGACAATGTGAAGATCTGGCTTTAAGTCGATTCGATAACAAATGACGAAAACGGACGGATTTCTCAGGTTTTTACTACATATGAACACTTTTCACATTCTGCCGTGCAACTCGGCTGCTAGTCCTCGTTTCATGCAGAATCTTAAGGTCTTAGCTCATGTCCAAGTCACCAAAGCCAGCTAAAAATTTAATAATCGATACCTAACACTTGAATTGTACTACTTCTTACTGGCTATTACATCATCTTAGAAGCTTCATCTGTGTTCTACTATGGTGCTTTTAGTGTCTCCGCATACCGCAGCAAGCGACATAGCTTTGCAGACGATAAGTACAACCGTTTCAAAGAGAAGAGCGCCAATGTGACGATCTGGCTTTAAGACGATTCGATAACAAATGACGAAAACGGACGGATTTCTCAGGTTTTTACTACATATGAACACTTTTCACATTCTCCCAAGCAACTCGGTTGCTAGTCCTCCGTTCATGCAGAATTTTAAGTTCCTAGCTCATGTCCAAGGCACCAAAGAATGGTAAAAAGTCAATAATCGATACCTAAGACTTGAATTGTACTACATCTTACTGGATATTACTTCAACTTAGAAGCTTCATCTGTGTTCTACTATGGTGCTTTTAGTGTCTCCGAATATCGCACCACGCGACATAGCTTTGCAGTCGATAAGTACAACCGTTTCAGAGAGAAGAGCGGCTAATGTGACGATCTGGCTTTAAGGCGATTCGATAACAAATGACGATAACGAACGGATTTCTCAGGTTTTTACTACATATGAACACTTTTTACATTCTCCCCTGCAACTCGGCTGCTAGTCCTCCGTTCATGCAGAATTTTAAGGTCCTAGCTCATGTCCAAGGCACCAAAGAATGGTAAAAAGTCAATAATCGATACCTAAGACTTGAAATGTACTACTTCTTACTGCCTATTACATCAACTTAGAAGCTTCATCTGTGATCTACTATGGTGCTTTTAGTGTCTCCGCATACCGCAGCACGCGACATAGCTTTGCAGACGATAAGTACAACTGTTTCAGAGAGAAGAGCGGCCAATGTGACGATCTGGCTTTACGTCGATTCGATAACAAATGAGGAAAACGGACGGATTTCTCAGGTTTTTACTACATATGAACACTTTTCACTTTCTCCCTCGCAACTCGGCTGCTAGTCCTCCTTTCTTGCAGAATCTTAAGGCCCTAGCTCATGTCCAAGACACCAAAGCCAGCTAAAAAGTCAATAATCGATACCTAAAACTTGAATTGTACTACTTCTTACTGGCTATTACATCAACTTAGAAGCTTCATCTGTGTTCTACTATGGTGCTTTTAGTGTCTGCACATACCGCAGCACGCGACATAGCTTTGCAGACGATAAGTACAACCGTTTCAGAGAGAAGAGGGGCCAATGTGACGATCTGGCTTTAAGTCGATTCGATAACAAATGACGAAAACGTAAGGATTTCTCAGGTTTTTACTACATATGAACATTTTCCACATTCTCCAGTGCAACTCGGCTGCTAGTCCTCCTTTCATGCAGAATCTTAAGGTCCTAGCTCATGTTCAAGTCACCAAAGCAAGCTAAGAATTTAATAATCGATACCTATAACATGAATTGTACTACTTCTTACTGGGTATTACATCAGCTTAGAAGCTTCATCTGTGTTCTACTATGGTGCTTTTAGTGTCTGCGCATACCGCAGCACGCGACATAGCTTTGCAGTCGATAAGTACAACCGTTTCAGAGAGAAGAGCGGCTAATGTGACGATCTGGCTTTAAGTCGATTCGATAACAAATGACGATAACGAACGGATTTCTCAGGTTTTTACTACATATGAACACTTTTTACATTCTCCCCTGCAACTCGGCTGCTAGACCTCCTTTCATGCAGAATCTTAAGGTCCTAGCTCATGTCCAAGGCACCAAAGCCACCTAAAAGTCAATAATCGATACCTAAAACTTGAATTGTACTACTTCTTACTGGCTATTACATCAACTTAGAAGCTTCATCTGTGTTCTACTATGATGCTTTTAGTGTCTCCGCATACCGCAGCACGCGACATAGCTTTGCAGACGATAAGTACAACCGTTTCAGAGAGAAGAGCGGCCAATGTGACGATCTGGCTTTAAGTCGATTCGATAACAAGTGACGAAAACGGACGGATTTCTCAGGTTTTTACTACATATGAACACTTTTCACATTCTCCGTGCATCTCGGCTGCTAGTCCTCCTTTCATGCAGAATCTTAAGGTCCTAGCTCATGTCCAAGGCACAAAGGGCAGCTAAAAAGGCAATAATCGATACCTAAAACGTGAATTGTACTACTTCTTACTGACTATTACATCATCTTAGAAGCTTCATCTGTGTTTTACTATGGTGGTTTTAGTGTCTCCGCATACCGCAGCACGCGACATAGCTTTGCAGTCGATAAGTACAATCGTTTCAGAGAGAAGAGCGGCTAAGGTGACGATCTGGCTTTAAGTCGATTCGATAACAAATGACGATAACGAACAGAATTCTAAGGCTTTTACTACATATGATCACTTTTTACATTCTGCCCTGCAACTCGGCTGCTAGTCCTCCTTTCATGCAGAATCTTAAGGTCCTAGCTCATGTCCAAGGCACCAAGGGCAGCTAAAAAGTCAATAATCGATACCAAAAACTTGAAATGTACTACTTCTTACTGGCTATTACATCATCTTAGAAGCTTCATCTGTGTTCTACTATGGTGCTTTTAGTGTCTCCGCATACCGCAGCACGCGACATAGCTTTGCAGACGATAAGTACAACCATTTCAAAGAGAAGGGCGCCAATGTGACGCTCTGGCTTTAAGACGATTCGATAACAAATGACGAAAACGGACGGATTTCTCAGGTTTTTACTACATATGAACACTTTTCACATTCTCCCAAGCAACTCGGCTGCTAGTCCTCCGTTCATGCAGAATTTTAAGGTCCTAGCTCATGTCCAAGGCACCAAATAATGGTAAAAAGTCAATAATCGATACCTAAGACTTGAATTGTACTACATCTTACTGGATATTACTTCAATTTAGAAGCTTCATCTGTGTTCTACTATGGTGCTTTTAGTGTCTCCGAATATCGCAGCACGCGACATAGCTTTGCAGTCGATAAGTACAACCGTTTCAGAGAGAAGAGCGGCTAATGTGACGATCTGGCTTTAAGGCGATTCGATAACAAATGACGATAACGAACGGATTTCTCATGTTTTTACTACATATGAACACTTTTTACATTCTCCCCTGCAACTCGGCTGCTAGTCCTCCGTTCATGCAGAATTTTAAGGTCCTAGCTCATGTCCAAGGCACCAAAGAATGGTAAAAAGTCAATAATCGATACCTAAGACTTGAATTGTACTACTTCTTACTGCCTATTACATCAACTGGGTATTACATCAGCTTAGAAGCTTCATCTGTGTTCTACTATGGTGCTTTTAGTGTCTCCGCATACCGCAGCACGCGACATAGCTTTGCAGACGATAAGTACAACCGTTTCAGAGAGAAGAGCGGCCAATGTGACGATCTGGCTTTAAGTCGATTCGATAACAAATGACGAAAACGTAAGGATTTCTCAGGTTTTTACTACATGTGAATATTTTCCACATTCTCCAGTGCAACTCGGCTGCTAGTCCTCCTTTCATGCAGAATCTTAAGGTCCTAGCTCATGTTCAAGTCACCAAAGCAAGCTAAGAATTTAATAATCGATAACTATAACATGAATTGTACTACTTCTTACTGGGTATTACATCAGCTTAGAAGCTTCATCTGTGTTCTACTATGGTGCTTTTAGTGTCTCCGAATATCGCAGCACGCGACATAGCTTTGCAGTCGATAAGTACAACCGTTTCAGAGAGAGGAGCGGCTAATGTGACGATCTGGCTTTAAGGCGATTCGATAACAAATGACGATAACGAACGGATTTCTCAGGTTTTTACTACATATGCACACTTTTTACATTCTCCCCTGCAACTCGGCTGCTAGTCCTCCGTTCATGCAGAATTTTAAGGTCCTAGCTCATGTCCAAGGCACCAAAGAATGGTAAAAAGTCAATAATCGATACCTAAGACTTGAATTGTACTACTTCTTACTGGCTATTACATCAACTTAGAAGCTTCATCTGTGTTCTACTATGGTGCTTTTAGTGTCTCCGCATACCGCAGCACGCGACATAGCTTTGCAGACGATAAGTACAACCGTTTCAGAGAGAAGAGCGGCCAATGTGACGATCTGGCTTTAAGTCGATTCGATAACAAATGAAGAAAACGGACGGATTTCTCAGGTTTTTACTACATATGAACATTTTCCACATTCTCCAGTGCAACTCGGCTGCTAGTCCTCCTTTCATGCAGAATCTTAAGGTCCTAGCTCATGTTCAAGTCACCAAAGCAAGCTAAGAATTTAATAATCGATACCTATAACATGAATTGTACTACTTCGTACTGGGTATTACATCAGCTTACAAGCTTCATCTGTGTTCTACTATGGTGCTTTTAGTGTCTCCGCATACCGCAGCACGCGACATAGCTTTGCAGACGATAAGTACAACCGTTTCAGAGAGAAGGGCGGACAATGTGAAGATCTGGCTTTAAGTCGATTCGATAACAAATGACGAAAACGGACGGATTTCTCAGGTTTTTACTACATATGAACACTTTTCACTTTCTCCCTCGCAACTCGGCTGCTAGTCCTCCTTTCTTGCAGAATCTTAAGGCCCTAGCTCATGTCCAAGGCACCAAAGCCACCTAAAAAGTCAATAATCGATACCTAAAACTTGAATTGTACTACTTCTTACTGGCTATTACATCAACTTAGAAGCTTCATCTGTGTTCTACTATGATGCTTTTAGTGTCTCCGCATACCGCAGCACGCGACATAGCTTTGCAGACGATAAGTACAACCATTTCAAAGAGAAGAGCGCCAATGTGACGCTCTGTCTTTAAGACGATTCGATAACAAATGACGAAAACGGACGGATTTCCCAGGTTTTTACTACATATGAACACTTTTCACATTCTCCCAAGCAACTCGGCTGCTAGTCCTCCGTTCATGCAGAATTTTAAGTTCCTAGCTCATGTCCAAGGCACCAAAGAATGGTAAAAAGTCAATAATCGATACCTAAGACTTGAATTGTACTACATCTTACTGGATATTACTTCAACTTAGAAGCTTCATCTGTGTTCTACTATGGTGCTTTTAGTGTCTCCGAATATCGCAGCACGCGACATAGCTTTGCAGTTGATAAGTACAACCGTTTCAGAGAGAAGAGCGGCTAATGTGACGATCTGGCTTTAAGGCGATTCGATAACAAATGACGATAACGAACGGATTTCTCAGGTTTTTACTACATATGAACACTTTTTACATTCTCCCCTGCAACTCGGCAGCTAGTCCTCCGTTCATGCAGAATTTTAAGGTCCTAGCTCATGTCCAAGGCACCAAAGAATGGTAAAAAGTCAATAATCGATACCTAAGACTTGAATTGTACTACTTCTTACTGCCTATTACATCAACTTAGAAGCTTCATCTGTGATCTACTATGGTGCTTTTAGTGTCTCCGCATACCGCAGCACGCGACATAGCTTTGCAGACGATAAGTACAACTGTTTCAGAGAGAAGAACGGCCAATGTGACGATCTGGCTTTACGTCGATTCGATAACAAATGAGGAAAACGGACGGATTTCTCAGGTTTTTACTACATATGAACACTTTTCACTTTCTCCCTCGCAACTCGGCTGCTAGTCCTCCTTTCTTGCAGAATCTTAAGGCCCTAGCTCATGTCCAAGACACCAAAGCCAGCTAAAAAGTCAATAATCGATACCTAAAACTTGAATTGTACTACTTCTTACTGGCTATTACATCAACTTAGAAGCTTCATCTGTGTTCTACTATGGTGCTTTTAGTGTCTCCACATACCGCAGCACGCGACATAGCTTTGCAGACGATAAGTACAACCGTTTCAGAGAGAAGAGCGGCCAATGTGACGATCTGGCTTTAAGTCGATTCGATAACAAATGACGAAAACGTAAGGATTTCTCAGGTTTTTACTACATATGAACACTTTTCACATTCTCCCTTACTACTCGGCTGCTAGTCCTCCTTTCATGCAGAATCTTAAGGTCCTAGCTCATGTTCAAGTCACCAAAGCAAGCTAAGAATTTAATAATCGATACCTATAACATGAATTGTACTACTTCTTACTGGGTATTACATCAGCTTAGAAGCTTCATCTGTGTTCTACTATGGTGCTTTTAGTGTCTGCGCATACCGCAGCACGCGACATAGCTTTGCAGTCGATAAGTACAACCGTTTCAGAGAGAAGAGCGGCTAATGTGACGATCTGGCTTTAAGTCGATTCGATAACAAATGACGATAACGAACGGATTTCTCAGGTTTTTACTACATATGAACACTTTTTACATTCTCCCCTGCAACTCGGCTGCTAGTCCTCCTTTCATGCAGAATCTTAAGGTCCTAGCTCATGTCCAAGGCACCAAAGCCACCTAAAAAGTCAATAATCGATACCTAAAACTTGAATTGTACTACTTCTTACTGACTATTACATCATCTTAGAAGCTTCATCTGTGTTTTACTATGGTGGTTTTAGTGTCTCCGCATACCGCAGCACGCGACATAGCTTTGCAGTCGATAAGTACAATCGTTTCAGAGAGAAGAGCGGCTAAGGTGACGATCTGGCTTTAAGTCGATTCGATAACAAATGACGATAACGAACAGAATTCTAAGGCTTTTACTACATATGATCACTTTTTACATTCTGCCCTGCAACTCGGCTGCTAGTCCTCCTTTCATGCAGAATCTTAAGGTCCTAGCTCATGTCCAAGGCACCAAGGGCAGCTAAAAAGTCAATAATCGATACCAAAAACTTGAAATGTACTACTTCTTACTGGCTATTACATCATCTTAGAAGCTTCATCTGTGTTCTACTATGGTGCTTTTAGTGTCTCCGCATACCGCAGCACGCGACATAGCTTTGCAGACGATAAGTACAACCGTTTCAAAGAGAAGGGCGCCAATGTGACGCTCTGGCTTTAAGACGATTCGATAACAAATGACGAAAACGGACGGATTTCTCAGGTTTTTACTACATATGAACACTTTTCACATTCTCCCAAGCAACTCGGCTGCTAGTCCTATGTTCATGCAGAATTTTAAGGTCCTAGCTCATGTCCAAGGCACCAAATAATGGTAAAAAGTCAATAATCGATACCTAAGACTTGAATTGTACTACATCTTACTGGATATTACTTCAACTTAGAAGCTTCATCTGTGTTCTACTATGGTGCTTTTAGTGTCTCCGAATATCGCAGCACGCGACATAGCTTTGCAGTCGATAAGTACAACCGTTTCAGAGAGAAGAGCGGCTAATGTGACGATCTGGCTTTAAGGCGATTCGATAACAAATGACGATAACGAACGGATTTCTCATGTTTTTACTACATATGAACACTTTTTACATTCTCCCCTGCAACTCGGCTGCTAGTCCTCCGTTCATACAGAATTTTAAGGTCCTAGCTCATGTCCAAGGCACCAAAGAATGGTAAAAAGTCAATAATCGATACCTAAGACTTGAATTGTACTACTTCTTACTGCCTATTACATCAACTGGGTATTACATCAGCTTAGAAGCTTCATCTGTGTTCTACTATGGTGCTTTTAGTGTCTCCGCATACCGCAGCACGCGACATAGCTTTGCAGACGATAAGTACAACCGTTTCAGAGAGAAGAGCGGCCAATGTGACGATCTGGCTTTAAGTCGATTCGATAACAAATGACGAAAACGTAAGGTTTTTCCAGGTTTTTACTACATGTGAACATTTTCCACATTCTCCAGTGCAACTCGGCTGCTAGTCCTCCTTTCATGCAGAATCTTAAGGTCCTAGCTCATGTTCAAGTCACCAAAGCAAGATAAGAATTTAATAATCGATAACTATAACATGAATTGTACTACTTCTTACTGGGTATTACATCAGCTTAGAAGCTTCATCTGTGTTCTACTATGGTGCTTTTAGTGTCTCCGAATATCGCAGCACGCGACATAGCTTTGCAGTCGATAAGTACAACCGTTTCAGAGAGAAGAGCGGCTAATGTGACGATCTGGCTTTAAGTCGATTCGATAACAAATGACGATAACGAACGGATTTCTCACGTTTTTACTACATATGCACACTTTTTACATTCTCCCCTGCAACTCGGCTGCTAGTCCTCCGTTCATGCAGAATTTTAAGGTCCTAGCTCATGTCCAAGGCACCAAAGAATGGTAAAAAGTCAATAATCGATACCTAAGACTTGAATTGTACTACTTCTTACTGGCTATTACATCAACTTAGAAGCTTCATCTGTGTTCTACTATGATGCTTTTAGTGTCTCCGCATACCGCAGCACGCGACATAGCTTTGCAGACGATAAGTACAACCGTTTCAGAGAGAAGAGCGGCCAATGTGACGATCTGGCTTTAAGTCGATTCGATAACAAATGAAGAAAACGGACGGATTTCTCAGGTTTTTACTACATATGAACATTTTCCACATTCTCCAGTGCAACTCGGCTGCTAGTCCTCCTTTCATGCAGAATCTTAAGGTCCTAGCTCATGTTCAAGACACCAAAGCAAGCTAAGAATTTAATTATCGATACCTATAACATGAATTGTACTACTTCTTACTGGGTATTACATCAGCTTACAAGCTTCATCTGTGTTCTACTATGGTGCTTTTAGTGTCTCCGCATACCGCAGCACGCGACATAGCTTTGCAGACGATAAGTACAACCGTTTCAGAGAGAAGGGCGGACAATGTGAAGATCTGGCTTTAAGTCGATTCGATAACAAATGACGAAAACGGACGGATTTCTCAGGTTTATACTACATATGAACACTTTTCACTTTCTCCCTCGCAACTCGGCTGCTAGTCCTCCTTTCTTGCAGAATCTTAAGGCCCTAGCTCATGTCCAAGGCACCAAAGCCATCTAAAAAGTCAATAATCGATACCTAAAACTTGAATTGTACTACTTCTTACTGGCTATTACATCAACTTAGAAGCTTCATCTGTGTTCTACTATGATGCTTTTAGTGGCTCCGCATACCGCAGCACGCGACATAGCTTTGCAGACGATAAGTACTACCGTTTCAAAGAGAAGAGCGCCAATGTGACGCTCTGGCTTTAAGACGATTCGATAACAAATGACGAAAACGGACAGATTTCTCAGGTTTTTACTACATATGAACACTTTTCACATTCTCCCAAGCAACTCGGCTGCTAGTCATCCGTTCATGCAGAATTTTAAGGTCCTAGCTCATGTCCAAGGCACCAAAGAATGGTAAAAAGTCAATAATCGATACCTAAGACTTGAATTGTACTACATCTTACTGGATATTACTTCAACTTAGAAGCTTCATCTGTGTTCTACTATGGTGCTTTTAGTGTCTCCGAATATCGCAGCACGCGACATAGCTTTGCAGTCGATAAGTACAACCGTTTCAGAGAGAAGAGCGGCTAATGTGACGATCTGGCTTTAAGGCGATTCGATAACAAATGACGATAACGAACGGATTTCTCAGGTTTTTACTACATATGAACACTTTTCACATTCTCCCGTGCAACTCGGCTGCTAGTCCTCGTTTCATGCAGAATCTTAAGGTCTTAGCTCATGTCCAAGTCACCAAAGCCAGCTAAAAAGTCAATAATCGATACCTAACACTTGAATTGTACTACTTCTTACTGGCTATTACATCATCTTAGAAGCTTCATCTGTGTTCTACTATGGTGCTTTTAGTGTCTCCGCATACCGCAGCATGCGACATAGCTTTGCAGACGATAAGTACAACCGTTTCAAAGAGAAGAGCGCCAATGTGACGATCTGGCTTTAAGACGATTCGATAACAAATGACGAAAACGGACGGATTTCTCAGGTTTTTACTACTTATGAACACTTTTCACATTCTCCCAAGCAACTCGGCTGCTAGTCCTCCGTTCATGCAGAATTTTAAGTTCCTAGCTCATGTCCAAGGCACCAAAGAATGGTAAAAAGTCAATAATCGATACCCAAGACTTGAATTGTACTACATCTTACTGGATATTACTTCAACTTAGAAGCTTCATCTGTGTTCTACTATGGTGCTTTTAGTGTCTCCGAATATCGCAGCACGCGACATAGCTTTGCAGTCGATAAGTACAACCGTCTCAGAGAGAAGAGCGGCTAATGTGACGATCTGGCTTTAAGGCGATTCGATAACAAATGACGATAACGAACGGATTTCTCAGGTTTTTACTACATATGAACACTTTTTACATTCTCCCCTGCAACTCGGCTGCTAGTCCTCCGTTCATGCAGAATTTTAAGGTCCTGGCTCATGTCCAAGGCACCAAAGAATGGTAAAAAGTCAATAATCGATACCTAAGACTTGAATTGTACTACTTCTTACTGCCTATTACATCAACTTAGAAGCTTCATCTGTGATCTACTATGGTGCTTTTAGTGTCTCCGCATACCGCAGCACGCGACATAGCTTTGCAGACGATAAGTACAACTGTTTCAGAGAGAAGAGCGGCCAATGTGACGATCTGGCTTTACGTCGATTCGATAACAAATAACGAAAACGGACGGATTTCTCAGGTTTTTACTACATATGAACACTTTTCACTTTCTCCCGTACAACTCGGCTGCTAGACCTCCTTTCATGCAGAATCTTAAGGCCCTAGCTCATGTCCAAGACACCAAAGCCAGCTTAAACGTCAATAATCGATACCTAAAACTTGAATTGTACTACTTCTTACTGGCTATTACATCAACTTAGAAGCTTCATCTGTGTTCTACTATGGTGCTTTTAGTGTCTCCGCATACCGCAGCACGCGACATAGCTTTGCAGACGATAAGTACAACCGTTTCAGAGAGAAGAGCGGCCAACGTGACGATCTGGCTTTAAGTCGATTCGATAACAAATGACGAAAACGTAAGGATTTCTCAGGTTTTTACTACATATGAACATTTTCCACATTCTCCAGTGCAACTCGGCTGCTAGTCCTCCTTTCATGCAGAATCTTAAGGTCCTAGCTCATGTTCAAGTCACCAAAGCAAGCTAAGAATTTAATAATCGATACCAATAACATGAATTGTACTACTTCTTACTGGGTATTACATCAGCTTAGAAGCTTCATCTGTGTTCTACTATGGTGCTTTTAGTGTCTCCGCATACCGCAGCACGCGACATAGCTTTGCAGTCGATAAGTACAACCGTTTCAGAGAGAAGAGCGGCTAATGTGACGATCTGGCTTTAAGTCGATTCGATAACAAATGACGATAACGAACGGATTTCTCAGGTTTTTACTACATATGAACACTTTTTACATTCTCCCAAGCAACTCGGCTGCTAGTCCTCCTATCATGCAGAATCTTAAGGTCCTAGCTCATGTCCAAGGCACCAAGGGCAGCTAAAAAGTCAATAATCGATACCAAAAACTTGAAATGTACTACTTCTTACTGGCTATTACATCATCTTAGAAGCTTCATCTGTGTTCTACTATGGTGCTTTTAGTGTCTCCGCATACCGCAGCACGCGACATAGCTTTGCAGACGATAAGTACAACCGTTTCAAAGAGAAGAGCGCCAATGTGACGCTCTAAATTTAAGACGATGCGATAACAAATGACGAAAACGGACGGATTTCTCAGGTTTTTACTACATATGAACACTTTTCACATTCTCCCAAGCAACTCGGCTGCTAGTCCTCCGTTCATGCAGAATTTTAAGGTCCTAGCTCATGTCCAAGGCACCAAAGAATGGTAAAAAGTCAATAATCGATACCTAAGACTTGAATTGTACTACATCTTACTGGATATTACTTCAACTTAGAAGCTTCATCTGTGTTCTACTATGGTGCTTTTAGTGTCTCCGAATATCGCAGCACACGACATAGCTTTGCAGTCGATAAGTACAACCGTTTCAGAGAGAAGAGCGGCTAATGTGACGATCTGGCTTTAAGGCGATTCGATAACAAATGACGATAACGAACGGATTTCTCAGGTTTTTACTACATATGAACACTTTTTACATTCTCCCCTGAAACTCGGCTGCTAGTCCTCCGTTCATGCAGAATTTTAAGGTCCTAGCTCATGTCCAAGGCACCAAAGAATGGTAAAAAGTCAATAATCGATACCTAAGACTTGAATTGTACTACTTCTTACTGCCTATTACATCAACTGGGTATTACATCAGCTTAGAAGCTTCATCTTTGTTCTACTATGGTGCTTTTAGTGTCTCCGCATACCGCAGCACGCGACATAGCTTTGCAGACGATAAGTACAACCGTTTCAAAGAGAAGAGCGCCAATGTGACGCTCTGGCTTTAAGTCGATTCGATAACAAATGACGAAAACGTAAGGATTTCCCAGGTTTTTACTACATATGAACATTTTCCACATTCCCCAGTGCAACTCGGCTGCTAGTCCTCCTTTCATGCAGAATCTTAAGGTCCTAGCTCATGTTCAAGTCACCAAAGCAAGATAAGAATTTAATAATCGATACCTATAACATGAATTGTACTACTTCTTACTGGGTATTACATCAGCTTACAAGCTTCATCTGTGTCTACTATGGTGCCTTTAGTGTCTCCGCATACCGCAGCACGCGACATAGCTTTGCAGTCGATAAGTACAACCGTTTCAGAGAGAAGAGCGGCTAGTGTGACGATCTGGCTTTAAGTCGATTCGATAACAAATGACGATAACGAACGGATTTCTCTGGTTTTTACTACATATGAACACTTTTTACATTCTCCCCTGCAACTCGGCTGCTAGTCCTCCTTTCATGCAGAATCTTAAGGTCCTAGCTCATGTCCAAGGCACCAAAGCCACCTAAAAAGTCAATAATCGATACCTAAAACTTGAATTGTACTACTTCTTACTGGCTATTACATCAACTTAGAAGCTTCATCTGTGTTCTACTATGATGCTTTTAGTGTCTCCGCATACCGCAGCACGCGACATAGCTTTGCAGACGATAAGTACAACCGTTTCAGAGAGAAGAGCGGCCAATGCGACGATCTGGCTTTAAGTCGATTCGATAACAAGTGACGAAAACGGACGTATTTCTCAGGTTTTTACTACATATGAACACTTTTCACATTCTCCCGTGCAACTCGGCTGCTAGTCCTCCTTTCATGCAGAATCTTAAGGTCCTAGCTCATGTCCAAGGCACCAAGGGCAGCTAAAAAGTCAATAATCGATACCTAAAACTTGAATTGTACTACTTCTTACTGACTATTACATCATCTTAGAAGCTTCATCTGTGTTTTACTATGGTGGTTTTAGTGTCTCCGCATACCGCAGCACGCGACATAGCTTTGCAGTCGATAAGTACAATCGTTTCAGAGAGAAGAGCGGCTAAGGTGACGATCTGGCTTTAAGTCGATTCGATAACAAATGACGATAACGAACGGATTTCTCAGGCTTTTACTACATATGAACACTTTTTACATTCTCCCCTGCAACTCGGCTGCTAGTCCTCCTTTCATGCAGAATCTTAAGGTCCTAGCTCATGTCCAAGGCACCAAGGGCAGCTAAAAAGTCAATAATCGATACCTAAAACTTGAATTGTACTACATCTTACTGGATATTACTTCAACTTAGAAGCTTCATCTGTGTTCTACTATGGTGCTTTTAGGGTCTCCGCATACCGCAGCACGCGACATAGCTTTGCAGACGATAAGTACAACCGTTTCAGAGATAAGAGCGGCCAATGTGACGATCTGGCTTTAATTCAATTCGATAACAAATGACGAAAACGGAAGGATTTCTCAGGTTTTTACTACATATGAACATTTTCCACATTCTCCAGTGCAACTTGGCTGCTAGTCCTCCTTTCATGCAGAATCTTAAGGTCCTAGCTCATGTTCAAGTCACCAAAGCAAGCTAAGAAGTCAATAATCGATACCTATAACATGAATTGTACTACTTCTTACTGGCTATTACATCAACTTGGAAGCTTCATCTGTGTTCTACTATGGTGCTTTTACTGTCTGCACATACCGCAGCACGCTACATAGCTTTGCAGACGATAAGTACAACCGTTTCAGAGAGAAGAGCGGCCAATGTGACGATCTGGCTTTAAGTCGATTCAATAACAAATGACGAAAACGGTCGTATTTCTCAGGTTTTTACTATATATTAACACTTTTCACATTCTTCCGTGCAACTTGGCTGTTAGTCGTCCTTTCATGCAGAATTTTAAGGTCCTAGCTCATGTCCAAGGCACCAAAGCCAGCTAAAAAGTCAATAATCGATACCTATAACTTGAATTGTAGTACTTCTTACTGGCTATTACATCAACTTAGAAGCTTCATCTGTGTTCTACTATGGTGCTTTTAGTGTCTCCGCATACCGCAGCACGCGACATAGCTTTGCAGACGATAAGTACAACCGTTTTAGAGAGTAGAGCGCCCAATGTGACGATCTGGCTTTAAGTCGATTCGATAACAAATGAGGAAAACTGACGGATGTCTCTGGTTTTTACTACATATGAACACTTTTCACATTCTCCCGTGCAACTCGGCTGCCTAGTCCTCCTTTCATGCAGAATCTTAAGGTCCTAGCTCATGTCCAAGGCACCAAAGCAAGCTAAGAATTTAATAATCGATAACTATAACATGAATTGTACTACTTCTTACTGGGTATTACATCAGCTTAGAAGCTTCATCTGTGTTCTACTATGGTGCTTTTAGTGTCTCCGCATACCGCAGCACGCGACATAGCTTTGCAGTCGATAAGTACAATCGTTTCAGAGAGAAGAGCGGCTAAGGTGACGATCTGGCTTTAAGACGATTCGATAACAAATGACGATAACGAACAGAATTCTCAGGCTTTTACTACATATGATCACTTTTTATATTCTCCCCTGCAACTCGGCTGCTAGTCCTCCTTTCATGCAGAATCTTAAGGTCCTAGCTCATGTCCAAGGCACCAAGGGCAGCTAAAAAATCAATAATCGATACCTAAAACTTGAATTGTACTACTTCTTACTGGCTATTACATCAACTTAGAAGCTTCATCTGTGTTCTACTATGATGCTTTTAGTGTCTCCGCATACCGCAGCACGCGACATAGCTTTGCAGACGATAAGTACAACCGTTTCAGAGAGAAGAGCGGCCAATGTGACGATCTGGCTTTAAGTCGATTCGATAACAAATGACGAAAACGTAAGGATTTCTCAGGTTTTTACCACATATGAACACTTTTCGCATTCTCCCGTGCAACTCGGCTGCTAGTCCTCGTTTCATGCAGAATCTTAAGGTCCTAGCTCATGTCCAAGGCACCAAAGAATGGTAAAAAGTCAATAATCGATACCTAAGACTTGAATTGTACTACATCTTACTGGATATTACTTCAACTTAGAAGCTTCATCTGTGTTCTACTATGGTGCTTTTAGTGTCTCCGAATATCGCAGCACGCGACATAGCTTTGCAGTCGATAAGTACAACCGTTTCAGAGAGAAGAGCGGCTAATGTGACGATCTGGCTTTAAGGCGATACGATAACAAATGACGATATCGAACGGATTTCTCAGGTTTTTACTACATATGAACACTTTTTACATTCTCCCCTGCAACTCGGCTGCTAGTCCTCCGTTCATGCAGAATTTTAAGGTCCTAGCTCATGTCCAAGGCACCAAAGAATGGTAAAAAGTCAATAATCGATACCTAAGACTTGAATTGTACTACTTCTTACTGCCTATTACATCAACTTAGAAGCTTCATCTGTGATCTACTATGGTGCTTTTACTGTCTCCGCATACCGCAGCACGCGACATAGCTTTGCAGACGATAAGTACAACTGTTTCAGAGAGAAGACCGGCCAATGTGACGATCTGGCTTTACGTCGATTCGATAACAAATGACGAAAACGGACGGATTTCTCAGGTTTTTACTACATATGAATACTTTTCACTTTCTCCCTCGCAACTCGGCTGCTAGTCCTCCTTTCTTGCAGAATCTTAAGGCCCTAGCTCATGTCCAAGTCACCAAAGATAGCTAAAGATTCAATAATCGATACCTAAAACTTGAATTGTACTACTTCTTACTGGCTATTACATCAACTTAGAAGCTTCATCTGTGTTCTACTATGATGCTTTTAGTGTCTCCGCATACCGCAGCACGCGACATAGCTTTGCAGACGATAAGTACAACCGTTTCAGAGAGAAGAGCGGCCAATGTGACGATCTGGCTTTAAGTCGATTCGATAACAAGTGACGAAAACGGACGGATTTCTCAGGTTTTTACTACATATGAACACTTTTCACATTCTCCCGTGCAACTCGGCTGCTAGTCCTCCTTTCATGCAGAATCTTAAGGTCCTAGCTCATGTCCAAGGCACCAAAGGCAGCTAAAAAGTCAATAATCGATACCTAAAACTTGAATTTTACTACTTCTTACTGACTATTACATCATCTTAGAAGCTTCATCTGTGTTTTACTATGGTGGTTTTAGTGTCTCCGCATACCGCAGCACGCGACATAGCTTTGCAGTCGATAAGTACAATCGTTTCAGAGAGAAGAGCGGCTAAGGTGACGATCTGGCTTTAAGTCGATTCGATAACAAATGACGATAACGAACAGAATTCTCAGGCTTTTACTACATATGATCACTTTTTATATTCTCCCCTGCAACTCGGCTGCTAGTCCTCCTTTCATGCAGAATCTTAAGGTCCTCGCTCATGTCCAAGGCACCAAGGGCAGCTAAAAAGTCAATAATCGATACCTAAAACTTGAATTGTACTACTTCTTACTGGCTATTACAACTTAGAAGCTTCATCTGTGTTCTACTATGATGCTTTTAGTGTCTCCGCATACCGCAGCACGCGACATAGCTCTGCAGACGATAAGTACAACCGTTTCAGAGAGAAGAGCGGCCAATGTGACGATCTGGCTTTAAGTCGATTCGATAACAAATGACGAAAACGGACGGATTTCTCAGGTTTTTACTACATATGAACACTTTTCACATTCTCCCGTGCAACTCGGCTGCTAGTCCTCGTTTCATGCAGAATCTTAAGGTCTTAGCTCATGTCCAAGTCACCAAAGCCAGCTAAAAAGTCAATAATCGATACCTAACACTTGAATTGTACTACTTCTTACTGGCTATTACATCATCTTAGAAGCTTCATCTGTGTTCTACTATGGTGCTTTTAGTGTCTCCGCATACCGCAGCACGCGACATAGCTTTGCAGACGATAAGTACAACCGTTTCAAATAGAAGAGCGGCCAATGTGACGATCTGGCTATAAGACGATTCGATAACAAATGACGAAAACGGACGGATTTCTCAGGTTTTTACTACATATGAACACTTTTCACATTCTCCCAAGCAACTCGGCTGCTAGTCCTCCGTTCATGCAGAATTTAAGGGTCCTAGCTCATGTCCAAGGCACCAAAGAATGGTAAAAAGTCAATAATCGATACCTAAGACTTGAATTGTACTACATCTTACTGGATATTACTTCAACTTAGAAGCTTCATCTGCGTTCTACTATGGTGCTTTTAGTGTCTCCGAATATCGCAGCACGCGACATAGCTTTGCAGTCGATAAGTACAACCGTTTCAGAGAGAAGAGTGGCTAATGTGACGATCTGGCTTTAAGGCGATTCGATAACAAATGACGATAACGAACGGATTTCTCAGGTTTTTACTACATATGAACACTTTTTACATTCTCCCCTGCAACTCGGCTGCTAGTCCTCCGTTCATGCAGAATTTTAAGGTCCTAGCTCATGTCCAAGGCACCAATGAATGGTAAAAAGTCAATAATCGATACCTAAGACTTGAATTGTACTACTTCTTACTGCCTATTACATCAACTTAGAAGCTTCATCTGTGATCTACTATGGTGCTTTTAGTGTCTCCGCATACCGCAGCACGCGACATAGCTTTGCAGACGATAAGTACAACTGTTTCAGAGAGAAGAGCGGCCAATGTGACGATCTGGCTTTACGTCGATTCGATAACAAATGACGAAAACGGACGGATTTCTCAGGTTTTTACTACATATGAACACTTTTCACTTTCTCCCTCGCAACTCGGCTGCTAGTCCTCCTTTCTTGCAGAATCTTAAGGCCCTAGCTCATGTCCAAGACACCAAAGCCAGCTAAAAAGTCAATAATCGATACCTAAAACTTGAATTGTACTACTTCTTACTGGCTATTACATCAACTTAGAAGCTTCATCTGTGTTCTACTATGGTGCTTTTAGTGTCTCCGCACACCGCAGCACGCGACATAGCTTTGCAGACGATAAGTACAACCGTTTCAGAGAGAAGAGCGGCCAATGTGACGATCTGGCTTTAAGTCGATTCGATAACAAATGACGAAAACGTAAGGATTTCTCAGGTTTTTACTACATATGAACATTTTCCACATTCCCCAGAGCAACTCGGCTGCTAGTCCTCCTTTCATGCAGAATCTTAAGGTCCTAGCTCATGTTCAAGTCACCAAAGCAAGCTAAGAATTTAATAATCGATACCTATAACATGAATTGTACTACTTCTTACTGGGTATTACATCAGCTTAGAAGCTTCATCTGTGTTCTACTATGGTGCTTTTAGTGTCTCCGCATACCGCAGCACGCGACATAGCTTTGCAGTCGATAAGTACAACCGTTTCAGAGAGAAGAGCGGCCAATGTGACGATCTGGCTTTAAGTCGATTCGATAACAAATGACGATAACGAACGGGTTTCTCTGGTTTTTACTACATATGCACACTTTTTACATTCTCCCCTGCAACTCGGCTGCTAGTCCTCCTTTCATGCAGAATCTTAAGGTCCTAGCTCATGTCCAAGGCACCAAAGCCACCTAAAAAGTCAATAATCGATACCTAAAACTTGAATTGTACTACTTCTTACTGGCTATTACATCAACTTAGAAGCTTCATCTGTGTTCTACTATGATGCTTTTAGTGTCTCCGCATACCGCAGCACGCGACATAGCTTTGCAGACGATAAGTACAACCGTTTCAGAGAGAAGAGCGGCCAATGTGACGATCTGGCTTTAAGTCGATTCGATAACAAGTGACGAAAACGGACGTATTTCTCAGGTTTTTACTACATATGAACACTTTTCACATTCTCCCGTGCAACTCGGCTGCTAGTCCTCCTTTCATGCAGAATCTTAAGGTCCTAGCTCATGTCCAAGTCACCAAAGCCAGCTAGAAGTCAATAATCGATACCCAAAACTGGTATTGTACTAATTCTTACTGGCTATTACATCATCTTTGAAGCTTCATCTGTGTTCTACTATGGTGCTTTTAGTGTCTCCGCATACCGCAGCACGCGACATAGCTTTCAGACGATAAGTACAACCGATTCGGAGAGAAGAGCGGCCAATGTGACGATCTGGCTTTAAGTCGATTCGATAACAAACGACGAAAACCGACGGATTTCTCAGGTTTTTACTACATATGAACACTTTTCACATTCTCCAGTGCAACTCGGCTGCTAGTCCTGCTTTCATGCAGAATCTTAAGGTAGTAGCTCATGTCCAAGGCACCAAAGCCAGCTAAAAAGTCAATAATCGATGTCTAAAATTTCAATTGTACTACTTCTTACTAGCTATTACATCAACTTAGAAGCTTCATCTGTGTTCTACTATGCTGCTTTTAGTGTCTCCGCATACTGCAGCACGCGACATAGCTTTGCAGACGATAAGTGCAACCGTTTCAGAGAGAAGAGCGCCCAATGTGACGATCAGGCTTTAAGTCGATTCGATAACAAACGACGAAAACGGACGGATTTCTCAGGTTTTTACTACATATGAACACTTTTCACATTCTCCAGTGCAACTCGGCTGCTAGTCCTGCTTTCATGCAGAATCTTAAGGTCCTAGCTCATGTCCAAGGCACCAAAGCCAGCTAAAAAGTCAATAATCGATACCTAAAACTTGACTTGTACTACTTCTTACTGGCTATTACATCAACTTAGAAGCTTCATCTGTGTCCTACTAAGGTGATTTTAGTGTCTCCACATACCGCAGCACGCGACATAGCTTTGCAGACGATAAGTACAACCGTTTCAGAGAGAAAACCGGCCAATGTGACGATCCGGCTTTAAGTCGATTCGGTAATATATGACGATAACGAACGGATTTCTCAGGTTTTTACTACATATGAACACTTTTCACATTCTCCCATGCATCTCGGCTGCTAGTCCTCCTTTCATGCAGAATCTTAAGGTCCTAGCTCATGTCCAAGGCACCAAAGCCAGCTAAAAATTTAATAATCGATACCTTAAACTTGAATTGTAGTACCTCTTACTGGCTATTACATCAACTTATAAGCTTCATCTGTGTTCTACTATGGTGCTTTTAGTGTCTCCACATACCGCAGCACTCGACATAGCTTTGCAGACGATAAGTACAACCGTTTCAGAGAGAAGAGCGGCCAATGTGACGATCTGGCTTTAAGTCGATTCGATAACAAATGACGAAAACGGTCGGATTTCTCAGGTTTTTACCACATGAGAACACTTTTCACATTCTCACGTGCATGGCGGCTGTTAGTCCTCCTTTCATGCAGAGTCTTAAGGTCCTAGCTCATGTCCAAGGAACCAAAGCCAGCTTAAAAGTCTATAATCGATACCTAAAACTTGACTTGTACTACTTCTTACTGGCTATTACATCAACTTAGAATCTTCATCTGTGTTCTACTATGGTGCTTTAAGTGTCTGCGCATACCGCAGCACGCGACATAGCTTTCAGACGATAAGTTCAACCGTTTCGGAGAGAAGAGCGGCCAATTTGACGATCTGGCTTTAAGTCGATTCGATAACAAATGACAAAACGGACGGACTTCTCAGGTTTTTACTACATATGAACACTTTTCACATTCTCCCGTGCAACTCGGCTGCTAGTCCTCCTTTCATGCAGAATCTTAAGGTCCTAGCTCATGTCCAAGGCACCAAAGCCAGCTAAAAAGTCAATAATCGATATCTAAAATTCCAATTATACTACTTCTTACTAGCTATTACATCAACTTAGAAGCTTCATCTGTGTTCTACTATGGTGATTTTAGTGTCTCCGCATACCGCAGCACGCGACATAGCTTTGCAGACGATAAGTACAACCGGTTCAGAGAGAAGAGCGGCCAATGTCACGATCCGGTTTTAAGTCAATTCGATTACATATTACGAAAATGGACGGATTTCTCAGGTTTTTACTACATATGAAAACTTCTCACATCCTCCCGTGCAACTCGGCTGCTAGTCCTCCTTTCATGCAGAATCTTAAGGTCCTAGCCCATGTCCAAGGCACCAAAGCCAGCTAACAAGTCAATAATCGATACCTAAAACTTGAATTGTACTACCTCTTACTAGCTACTACATCAACTTAGAACCTTCATCTGTGTTCTACTATGGTGCTTTTAGTGTCTCCACATGCCGCAGCACGCGACATAGCATTGCAGACGATAAGTACAACCGTTTCAGAGAGAAGAGCAGCCAATGTGACGATCTGGCTTTAAGACGAATCGATAACCAATGACGAAAACGTATGGATTTCTCAGGTTTTTACTACATATGAACACTTTTCACATTCTCCCGTACAACTCGGCTGCTAGTCCTTCTTTCATGCAGAATCTTAAGGTCCTAGCTCATGTCCAAGGCACCAAAGCCAGCTACAAAGTCAATAATCGATACCTTATACTTGAATTGTACTACTTCTTACTGGCTATTACATCAACTTAGAATATTCATCTGTGTTCTACTATGGTGCTTTTAGTGTCTCCATATACCGCAGCAAGCGACATAGCTTTGCAGACGATAAGTACAACCGTTTCAGAGTGGAGAGCGGCCAATGTGACGATCTGGCTTTAAGTCGATTCGTTAACAAATGACGATGGCGAACGGATCTCTTAGGTTTTTACTACATATGAACACTTTTCACAATCTCCCGTGCAACTCGGCTGCTAGTCCTCCTTTCATGCAGAATCTTAAGGTCCTAGCTCATGTCCAAGGCACCAAAGCCAGCTACAAAGTCAATAATCGATACCTAAAACTTGAATTGTACTACTTCTTACTGGCTATTACATCAACTTAGAATCTTCATCTGTGTTCTACTATGGTGCTTTAAGTGTCTGCGCATACCGCAGCACGCGACATAGCTTTCAGACGATAAGTACAACCGTTTCGGAGAGAAGAGCGGCCAATTTGACGATCTGGCTTTAAGTCGATTCGATAACAAATGACAAAACGGACGGACTTCTCAGGTTTTTAGTACATATGAACACTTTTCACATCCTCCCGTGCAACTCGGCTGCTAGTCCTCCTTTCATGCAGATTCTTAAGGTCCTAGCTCATGTCCAAGGCACCAAAGCCAGCTAACAAGTCAATAATCGATACCTAAAACTTGAATTGTACTACCTCTTACTAGCTATTACATCAACTTAGAACCTTCATCTGTGTTCTACTATGGTGCTTTTAGTGTCTCCACATGCCGCAGCACGCGACATAGCTTTGCAGACGATAAGTACAACCGTTTCAGAGAGAAGAGCAGCCAATGTGACGATCTGGCTTTAAGACGAATCGATAACCAATGACGAAAACGCATGGATTTCTCAGGTTTTTACTACATATGAACACTTTTCACATTCTCCCGTACAACTCGGCTGCTAGTCCTTCTTTCATGCAGAATCTTAAGGTCCTAGCTCATGTCCAAGGCACCAAAGCCAGCTACAAAGTCAATAATCGATACCTTAAACTTGAATTGTACTACTTCTTACTGGCTATTACATCAACTTAGAAGCTTCATCCGTGTTTTACTATGGTATTTTTAGTGTCTCCGCATACCGCAGCACACGACATAGCTTTGCAGACGATAAGTACAACCGTTTTAGAGAGAAGGGCGGACAATGTGACGATCTGGCTTATAGACGATTCGATAACAAAAGACGAAAACGGACGGATTTCTCAGGTTAAAACTACATATTATCACATTTCACATTCTCCCCTGCAACTTTTCTGCTAGTCCTCCTCTCATGCAGATTCGTAAGGTCATAGCTCATGTCCAAGGCACCAAAGCCAGCTAAAAAGTCAATAATCGATACCTAAAACTGGTATTGTACTAATTCTTACTGGCTATTACATCATCTTAGAAGCTTCATCTGTGTTCTACTATGGTCCTTTTAGTGTCTCTGCATACCGCAGCACGCGACATACCTTTCAGACGATAAGTACAACCGTTTCGGAGAGAAGAGCGGCCAATGTGACGATCTGGCTTTAAGTCGATTCGATAACAAATGACGAAAACGGACGGGTTTCTCAGGTTTTTACTACATATGAACACCTTTCACATTCTCCTGTGCAACTCGGCTGCTAGTCCCCCTTTCAAGCACATTCTTAAAGTCCTAGCTCATGTCCAAGGCACCAAAGAAAGCTAAAAAGTCAATAATCATTATCTAAAATTTAAATTGTACTATTTCTTACTAGCTATTACATCAACTTAGAAGCTTCATCTGTGTTCTACTATGGTGCTTTTAGTGTCTCCACATACCGCAGCACGCGACATAGATTTGCAGACGGTAAGTACAACCGTTTCAGAGAGAAGAGCGGCCAATGTGACGATCTGGCTTTAAGTCGATTCGATAACAAAAGACGAAAACGGACGGAATTCTCAGGTTAATACTACATATTAACACTTTTCACTTTCTCCTGTGCACCTTTTCTGCTAGTCCTCCTCTCATGCAGATTCGTAAGGACATAGCTCATGTCCAAGGCACCAAAGCCAGCTAAAAAGTCAATAATCGATACCTAAAACTTGAATTGTACCACTTCTTACTGGCTATTACATCAACTTAGAAGCTTTATCTGTGTCCTACTATGGTGATTTTAGTGTCTCCGCATACCACAGCATGTGACATAGCTTTGCAGACGATAAGTACAACCGTTTCAGAGAGAAGAGCGGCCAATGTGACGATCTGGCTTTAAGTCGATTCGATAACAAATGACGAAAACGGACGGATTTCTCATTTTTTTACTACATATGAACACTTTTCACATTCTCCCGTGCAACTCGGCTGCTAGTCCTCCTTTCATGCCGAATCTTAAGGTCCTAGCTCATGTCCAAGGCACCAAAGCCAGCTAAAAATTCAATAATCGATACCCAAATCTTGAATTGTACTACTTCTTACTGGATATTACATCAACTTAGAAGCTACATCTGTGTTCTACTATGGTTATTTTGGTGTCTCCGCATACCGCAGCACGCGACATAGCTTTGAAGACGATAAGTACAACCGTTTCAGAGAGAAGAGTGGCCAATGTGACGATCCGGCTTTAAGTCGATTCGATAACAAATGACGAAAATGGACGGATTTCTCAGGTTTTTACTACATATGAAAACTTTTCACATCCTAACGCGCAGCTCGGCTGCTAGTCCTCCTTTCATGCAGAATCTTAAGGTCCTAGCTCATGTCCAAGGCACCAAGGCCAGCTACAAAGTCAATAATCGATACCTAAAACTTGAATTGTACTACTTCTTACTGGCTATTACATCAACTTAGAAGCTTCATCTGTGTTCTACTATGGTGCATTTAGTGTCTCTACATACCGCAGCACGCGACATAGCTTTGCAGACGATAAGTACAACCGTTTCAGAGAGGAGAGCGGCCAATGTGACGATCTGGCTTTAAGTCGATTCGTTAACAAATGACGAAAATGGACGGATTTCTCAGGTTTTTACTACATATGAACACTTTTCACAATCTCCCGTGCAACTCGGCTGCTAGTCCTCCTTTCATGCAGAATCTTAAGGTCCTAGCTCATGTCCATGGCACCAAAGCCAGCTGAAAGTCAGTAATCGATAAGTAAAACTTGAATTGTACTACTTCTTACTGGCTATTACATCAACTTAGAAACTTCATCCGTGTTTTACTATGGTATTTTTAGTGTCTCCGCATACCGCAACACACGACATAGCTTTGCAGACGATAAGTACAACCGTTTCAGAGAGAAGAGCGGCCAATGTGACGATCTGGATTTAAGTCGATTCGATAACAAATGACGAAAACGGACGGATTTCTCAGGTTAAAACTACATATTAACACATTTCACATTCTCCCGTGCAACTTTTCTGCTAGTCCTCCTCTCATGCAGATTCGTAAGGTCATAGCTCATGTCCAAGGCACCAAAGCCAGCTAAAAAGTCAATAATCGATACCTAAAACTTGAATTGTACTACTTCTTACTGGCTATTACATCAACTTAGAAGCTTCATCTGTGTTCTGCTATGGTGCTTTTAGTGTCTCCACATAACGCAGCACGCGATATAGCTTTGCAGACGATAAGTACAACCGTTTCAGAGAAGAGCGGCCAATGTGACGATCTGGCTTTAAGTCGATTCGATAACAAATGACGAAAACGGACGGATTTCTCAGATTTTTACTACATATGAACACTTTTCACATTCTCCCGTGCAACTCGGCTGCTAGTCCTCCTTTCATGCCGAATCTTATGGTCCTAGCTCATGGCCAAGGCTCCAAAGCCAGCTAAAAAGTCAATAATCGATATCTAAAATTTCAATTGTACTACTTCTTACTAGCTATGACATCAACATAGAAGCTTCATCTGTGTTCTAGTATGGTGCTTTTAGTGTCTCCACATACCGCAGCACGCGACATAGCTTTGCAGACGATATGTACAACCGTTTCAGAGAGAAGAGCGGCCAATGTGACGACCTGGCTTTAAGTCGATTCTATAAAAAATGACGAAAACGGACGGATTTCTCAGGTTTTTACTACATATGAACACTTTTCACAATCTCCCATGCAATTCGGCTGCTAGTCCTCCTTTCATGCAGAATCTTAAGGTCCTAGCTCATCTGCAAGGCACCAAAGCCAGCTAAACACTTAATAATCGATACCTAAAACTGGTATTGTACTAATTCTTACTGGCTATTACATCATCTTAGAAGCTTCATCTCTGTTCTACTATGGTGCTTTTAGTGTCTCCGCATACCGCAGCACGCGACATAGCTTTGCAGACGATAAGTACAACCGTTTCAGAGAGAAGAGCGGCCAATGTGACGATCTGGCTTTAAGTCGATTCGATAACAAATGACGAAAACGGACGGATTTCTCAGGTTTTTATTACATATGAACACTTTTCACATTCTCTCGTGCAATTCGGCTGCTAGTCCTCCTTTCATGCAGAATCTTAAGGTCCTAGCTCATGTCCAAGGCACCAAAGCCAGCTAAAAAGTCAATAATCGATACCTAAAACTGGTATTGTACTAATTCTTACTGGCTATTACATCATCTTAGAAGCTTCATCTGTGTTCTACTCTGGTCCTTTTAGTGTCTCTGCATACAGCAGCACGCGACATACCTTTCAGACGATAAGTACAACCGTTTCGGAGAGAAGAGCGGCCAATGTGACGATCTGGCTTTAAGTCGATTCGATAACAAAAGACGAAAACGGACGGGTTTCTCAGGTTTTTACTACATATGAACACTTTTCACATTCTCCTGTGCAACTCGGCTGCTAGTCCCCCTTTCATGCACATTCTTAAGGTCCTAGCTCATGTCCAAGGCACCAAAGCCAGCTAAAAAGTCAATAATCGATATCTAAAATTTAAATTGTACTACTTCTTACTAGCTATTACATCAACTTAGAAGCTTCATCTGTGTTCTACTATGGTGCTTTTAGTGTCTCCACATACCGCAGCACGCGACATAGATTTGCAGACGATAAGTACAACCGTTTCAGAGAGAAGAGCGGCCAATGTGACGTTCTGGCTTTAAGTCGATTCGATAACAAAAGACGAAAACGGACGGATTTCTCAGGTTAATACTACATATTAACACTTTTCACATTCTCCTGTCCAACTTTTCTGCTAGTCCTCCTCTCATGCAGATTCGTAAGGACATAGCTCATGTCCAAGGCACCAAAGCCAGCTAAAAAGTCAATAATCGATACCTAAAACTTGAATTGTACCACTTCTTACTGGCTATTACATCAACTTAGAAGCTTTATCTGTGTCCTACTATGGTGATTTTAGTGTCTCCGCATACCACAGCACGTGACATAGCTTTGCAGACGATAAGTACAACCGTTTCAGAGAGAAGAGCGGCCAATGTGACGATCTGGCTTTAAGTCGATTCGATAACAAATGACGAAAACCGACGGATTTCTCAGGTTTTTACTACATATGAACACTGTTCACATTCTCCCGTGCAACTCGGCTGCTAGTCCTCCTTTCATGCCGAATCTTAAGGTCCTAGCTCATGTCCAAGGCACCAAAGCCAGCTAAAAATTCAATAATCGATGCCCAAATCTTGAATTGTACTACTTCTTACTTTCTATTACATCAACTTAGAAGCTTCATCTGTGTTCTACTATGGTTATTTTGGTGTCTCCGCATACCGCAGCACGCGACATAGCTTTGCAGACGATAAGTACAACCGTTTCAGAGACAAGAGTGGCCAATGTGACGATCCGGCTTTAAGTCGATTCGATAACAAATGACGAAAACGGACGGATTTCTCAGGTTTTTACTACATATGAACACTTTTCACTTTCTCCCGTGCAACTCGGCTGCTAGTCCTCCTTTCATGCAGAATCTTAAGGTCCTAGCTCATGTCCAAGGCACCAAAGCCAGCTAAAAAGTCAATAATCGATATCTAAAATTTCAATTGTACTACTTCTTACTAGCTATTACATCAACTTAGAAGCTTCATCTGTGTTCTACTATGCTGCTTTTAGTGTCTCCGCATACTGCAGCACGCGACATAGCTTTGCAGACGATAAGTGCAACCGTTTCAGAGAGAAGAGCGCCCAATGTGACGATCAGGCTTTAAGTCGATTCTATAACAAACGACGAAAACGGACGGATTTCTCAGGTTTTTACTACATATGAACACTTTTCACATTCTCCAGTGCAACTCGGCTGCTAGTCCTCCTTTCATGCCGAATCTTATGGTCCTAGCTCATGTCCAAGGCACCAAAGCCAGCTAAAAAGTCAATAATCGATATCTAAAATTTCAATTGTACTTCTTCTTACTAGCTATGACATCAACATAGAAGCTTCATCTGTGTTCTAGTATGGTGCTTATAGTGTCTCCACATACCGCAGCACGCGACATAGCTTTGCAGACGATATGTACAACCGTTTCAGAGAGAATAGATGCCAATGTGACGACCTGGCTTTAAGTCGATTCCATAAAAAATGACGAAAACTGCCGGATTTCTCAGGTTTTTACTACATATGAACACTTTTCACAATCTCCCATGCAATTCGGCTGCTAGTCCTCCTTTCATGGTGAATCATAAGGTCCAACTCATGTGCAAGGCACCAAAGCCAGCTAAACACTTAATAATCGATACCTAAAACTGGTATTGTACTAAATCTTACTGGCTATTACATCATCTTAGAAGCTTCATCTGTGTTCTACTATGGTGCTTTTAGTGTCTCCGCATACCGCAGCACGCGACATAGCTTTGCAGACGATAAGTACAACCGTTTCAGAGAGAAGAGCGTACAATGTGACGATCTGGCTTTAAGTCGATTCGATAACAAATGACGAAAACGGACGGATTTCTCAGGTTCTTATTACATATGAACACTTTTCACATTCTCCCGTGCAACTCGGCTGCTAGTCCTCCTTTCATGCCGAATCTTAAGGTCCTAGCTCATGTCCAAGGCACCAAAGCCAGCTAAAAATTCAATAATCGATGCCCAAATCTTGAATTGTACTACTTCTTACTGGCTATTACATCAACTTAGAAGCTTCATCTGTGTTCTACTATGGTTATTTTGGTGTCTCCGCATACCGCAGCACGCGACATAGCTTTGCAGACGATAAGTACAACCGTTCAGAGAGGAGAGCGGCCAATGTGACGATCTGGCTTTAAGTCGATTCGTTAACAAATGACGATGGCGAACGGATCTCTCAGGTTTTTACTACATATGAACACTTTTCACAATCTCCCGTGCAACTCGGCTGCAAGTCCTCCTTTCATGCAGAATCTTAAGGTCCTAGCTCATGTCCATGGCACCAAAGCCAGCTGAAACGTCAATAATCGATACCTAAAACTTGAATTGTACTACCTCTTACTGGCTATTACATCAACTTAGAAGCTTCATCTGTGTTCTACTATGCTGCTTTTAGTGTCTCCGCATACTGCAGCACGCGACATAGCTTTGCAGACGATAAGTGCAACCGTTTCAGAGAGAAGAGCGCCCAATGTGACGATCAGGCTTTAAGTCGATTCTATAACAAACGACGAAAACGGACGGATTTCTCAGGTTTTTACTCCATATGAACACTTTTCACATTCTCCAGTGCAACTCGGCTGCTAGTCCCGCTTTCTTGCAGAATCTTAAGGTCCTCGCTCATGTCCAAGGCACCAAAGCCAGCTAAAAAGTCAATAATCGATACCTAAAACTGGAATTGTACTACTTCTTACTGGCTATTACATCAACTTAGAAGCTTCATCTGTGTTCTACTATGGTGCTTTTAGTGTCTCCGCATACCGCAGCACGCGACATAGCTTTCAGACGATAAGTACAGCCGTTTCAGAGAGAAGGGCGGACAATGTTAAGATCTGGCCTTCAGTCGACTCGATAACAAAAGACGAAAACGGACGGATTTCTCAGGTTAATACTACATATGAGCCCATTTCACATTCTCCCATGCAACTTTTCTGCTAGTCTCCCTCTCATGCAGATTCTTAGGGTCCTAGCTCATGTCCAAGGCACCAAAGCCAGCTAAAAAGTCAATAATCGATACCTAAAACTTGAATTGTACTACTTCTTACTGGCTATTACATCAACTTAGAAGCTTCATCTGAGTCCTACTAAGGTGATTTTAGTGTCTCCACATACCGCAGCACGCGACATAGCTTTTCAGACGAGAAGTACAACCGTTTCAGAGAGAAGAGCGGCCAATGTGACGATCCAGCTTTAAGTCGATTAGGTAATATATGACGATAACGAACGTATTTCTCAGGTTTTTACTACATATGAACACTTTTCACATTCTCCCATGCATCTCGGCTGCTAGTCCTCCTTTCATGCAGAATCTTAAGGTCCTAGCTCATGTCCAAGGCACCAAAGCCAGCTAAAATTTAATAATCGATACCTTAAACTTTAATTGTACTACCTCTTACTGGCTATTACATCAACTTATAAGCTTCATCTGTGTTCTACTATGGTGCTTTTAGTGTCTCCACATACCGCAGCACTCGACATAGCTTTGCAGACGATAAGTACAACCGTTTCAGAGAGAAGAGCGGCCAATGTGACGATCTGGCTTTAAGACGATTCGATAACCAATGACGAAAACGTACGGATTTCTCGGGTTTTTACTACATATGAACACTTTTCACTTTCTCCCGTGCAACTCGGCTGCTAGTCCTCCTTTCATGCAGAATCTTAAGGTCCTAGCTCATGTCCAAGGCACCAAAGCCAGCTAAAAAGTCAGTAATCGATATCTAAAATTTCAATTGTACTACTTCTTACTAGCTATTACATCAACTTAGAAGCTTCATCTGTGTTCTACTATGCTGCTTTTAGTGTCTCCGCGTACTGCAGCACGCGACATAGCTTTGCAGACGATAAGTGCAACCGTTTCAGAGAGAAGGGCGGCCAATGTCACGATCTGGCTTTAGGTCGATTCGATAACAAATGACGAAAACGGAAGGATTTCTCAGGTTTTTACTACATATGAACACTTTTCATATTCTCCCAGGCAAGTCAGCTGCTAGTCCTCCTTTCATGCAGAATCTTAAGGTCCTAGCTCATGTCCAAGTCACGAAAGCCAGCTAAAACGTCAATAATCGATACCTAAAACTTGAATTGTACTACTTCTTACTGGCTATTACATCAACTTAGAAGCTTCATCTGTGTTCTACTATGGTGCATTTAGTGTCTCTACATACCGCAGCACGCTACATAGCTTTGCAGACGATAAGTACAACCGTTTCAGAGAGGAGAGCGGCCAATGTGACGATCTGGCTTTAAGTCGATTCGTTAACAAATGACGATGGCGAACGGATCTCTCAGGTTTTTACTACATATGAACACTTTTCACAATCTCCCATGCAACTCGGCTGCTAGTCCTCCTTTCATGCAGAATCTTAAGGTCCTAGCTCATGTCCAAGGCACCAAAGCCAGCTAAAAAGTCAATAATCGATACTTAAACCTTGAATTATACAACCTCTTACTAGCTATTACGTCAACTTAGAAGCTTCATCTGTGTTCTACTATGGTTCTTTTAGTGTCTCCACATACCGCAGCACGCGACATAGCTTTGCAGACGATAAGTACAACCGTTTCAGAGAAAAGAGCAGCCAATGTGACGATCTTGCTTTAAGACGAATCGATAACCAATGACGAAAACGTATGGATTTCTCAGGTTTTTACTACATATGAACACTTTTCACATTCTCCCTTAAACTCGGCTGCTAGTCCTTCTTTCATGCAGAATCTTAAGGTCCTAGCTCATGTCCAAGGCACCAAAGCCAGCTACAAAGTCAAAAATCGATACCTAAAACTTGAATTGTACTACTTCTTACAGGCTATTACATCAACTTAGAAGCTTCATCTGTGTTCTACTATGGTGCATTTAGTGTCTCTGCATACCGCAGCACGCGACATAGATTTGCAGACGATAAGTACAACCGTTTCAGAGAGAAGAGCGGCCAATGTGACGTTCTGGCTTTAAGTCGATTCGATAACAAAAGACGAAAACGGACGGATTTCTCAGGTTAATACTACATATTAACACTTTTCACATTCTCCTGTCCAACTTTTCTGCTAGTCCTCCTCTCATGCAGATTCGTAAGGACATAGCTCATGTCCAAGGCACCAAAGCCAGCTAAAAAGTCAATAATCGATACCTAAAACTTGAATTGTACCACTTCTTACTGGCTATTACATCAACTTAGAAGCTTTATCTGTGTCCTACTATGGTGATTTTAGTGTCTCCGCATACCACAGCACGTGACATAGCTTTGCAGACGATAAGTACAACCGTTTCAGAGAGAAGAGCGGCCAATGTGACGATCTGGCTTTAAGTCGATTCGATAACAAATGACGAAAACCGACGGATTTCTCAGGTTTTTACTACATATGAACACTGTTCACATTCTCCCGTGCAACTCGGCTGCTAGTCCTCCTTTCATGCCGAATCTTAAGGTCCTAGCTCATGTCCAAGGCACCAAAGCCAGCTAAAAATTCAATAATCGATGCCCAAATCTTGAATTGTACTACTTCTTACTTTCTATTACATCAACTTAGAAGCTTCATCTGTGTTCTACTATGGTTATTTGGTGTCTCCGCATACCGCAGCACGCGACATAGCTTTGCAGACGATAAGTACAACCGTTTCAGAGACAAGAGTGGCCAATGTGACGATCCGGCTTTAAGTCGATTCGATAACAAATGACGAAAACGGACGGATTTCTCAGGTTTTTACTACATATGAACACTTTTCACTTTCTCCCGTGCAACTCGGCTGCTAGTCCTCCTTTCATGCAGAATCTTAAGGTCCTAGCTCATGTCCAAGGCACCAAAGCCAGCTAAAAAGTCAATAATCGATATCTAAAATTTCAATTGTTCTACTTCTTACTAGCTATTACATCAACTTAGAAGCTTCATCTGTGTTCTACTATGCTGCTTTTAGTGTCTCCGCATACTGCAGCACGCGACATAGCTTTGCAGACGATAAGTGCAACCGTTTCAGAGAGAAGAGCGCCCAATGTGACGATCAGGCTTTAAGTCGATTCTATAACAAACGACGAAAACGGACGGATTTCTCAGGTTTTTACTACATATGAACACTTTTCACATTCTCCAGTGCAACTCGGCTGCTAGTCCTCCTTTCATGCCGAATCTTATGGTCCTAGCTAATGTCCAAGGCACCAAAGCCAGCTAAAAAGTCAATAATCGATATCTAAAATTTCAATTGTACTTCTTCTTACTAGCTATGACATCAACATAGAAGCTTCATCTGTGTTCTAGTATGGTGCTTATAGTGTCTCCACATACCGCAGCACGCGACATAGCTTTGCAGACGATATGTACAACCGTTTCAGAGAGAATAGATGCCAATGTGACGACCTGGCTTTAAGTCGATTCCATAAAAAATGACGAAAACGGCCGGATTTCTCAGGTTTTTACTACATATGAACACTTTTCACAATCTCCCATGCAATTCGGCTGCTAGTCCTCCTTTCATGGTGAATCATAAGGTCCTAGCTCATGTGCAAGGCACCAAAGCCAGCTAAACACTTAATAATCGATACCTAAAACTGGTATTGTACTAAATCTTACTGGCTATTACATCATCTTAGAAGCTTCATCTGTGTTCTACTATGGTGCTTTTAGTGTCTCCGCATACCGCAGCACGCGACATAGCTTTGCAGACGATAAGTACAACCGTTTCAGAGAGAAGAGCGTACAATGTGACGATCTGGCTTTAAGTCGATTCGATAACAAATGACGAAAACGGACGGATTTCTCAGGTTCTTATTACATATGAACACTTTTCACATTCTCCCGTGCAACTCGGCTGCTAGTCCTCCTTTCATGCCGAATCTTAAGGTCCTAGCTCATGTCCAAGGCACCAAAGCCAGCTAAAAATTCAATAATCGATGCCCAAATCTTGAATTGTACTACTTCTTACTGGCTATTACATCAACTTAGAAGCTTCATCTGTGTTCTACTATGGTTATTTTGGTGTCTCCGCATACCGCAGCACGCGACATAGCTTTGCAGACGATAAGTACAACCGTTCAGAGAGGAGAGCGGCCAATGTGACGATCTGGCTTTAAGTCGATTCGTTAACAAATGACGATGGCGAACGGATCTCTCAGGTTTTTACTACATATGAACACTTTTCACAATCTCCCGTGCAACTCGGCTGCAAGTCCTCCTTTCATGCAGAATCTTAAGGTCCTAGCTCATGTCCATGGCACCAAAGCCAGCTGAAACGTCAATAATCGATACCTAAAACTTGAATTGTACTACCTCTTACTGGCTATTACATCAATTTAGAAGCTTCATCTGTGTTCTACTATGCTGCTTTTAGTGTCTCCGCATACTGCAGCACGCGACATAGCTTTGCAGACGATAAGTGCAACCGTTTCAGAGAGAAGAGCGCCCAATGTGACGATCAGGCTTTAAGTCGATTCCATAACAAACGACGAAAACGGACGGATTTCTCAGGTTTTTACTCCATATGAACACTTTTCACATTCTCCAGTGCAACTCGGCTGCTAGTCCCGCTTTCATGCAGAATCTTAAGGTCCTCGCTCATGTCCAAGGCACCAAAGCCAGCTAAAAAGTCAATAATCGATACCTAAAACTTGAATTGTACTACTTCTTACTGGCTATTACATCAACTTAGAAGCTTCATCTGTGTTCTACTATGGTCCTTTTAGTGTCTCCGCATACCGCAGCACGCGACATAGCTTTCAGACGATAAGTACAGCCGTTTCAGAGAGAAGGGCGGACAATGTTAAGATCTGGCCTTCAGTCGACTCGATAACAAAAGACGAAAACGGACGGATTTCTCAGGTTAATACTACATATGAGCCCATTTCACATTCTCCCATGCAACTTTTCTGCTAGTCTCCCTCTCATGCAGATTCTTAGGGTCCTAGCTCATGTCCAAGGCACCAAAGCCAGCTAAAAAGTCAATAATCGATACCTAAAACTTGAATTGTACTACTTCTTACTGGCTATTACATCAACTTAGAAGCTTCATCTGAGTCCTACTAAGGTGATTTTAGTGTCTCCACATACCGCAGCACGCGACATAGCTTTTCAGACGAGAAGTACAACCGTTTCAGAGAGAAGAGCGGCCAATGTGACGATCCGGCTTTAAGTCGATTAGGTAATATATGACGATAACGAACGTATTTCTCAGGTTTTTACTACATATGAACACTTTTCACATTCTCCCATGCATCTCGGCTGCTAGTCCTCCTTTCATGCAGAATCTTAAGGTCCTAGCTCATGTCCAAGGCACCAAAGCCAGCTAAAATTTAATAATCGATACCTTAAACTTTAATTGTACTACCTCTTACTGGCTATTACATCAACTTATAAGCTTCATCTGTGTTCTACTATGGTGCTTTTAGTGTCTCCACATACCGCAGCACTCGACATAGCTTTGCAGACGATAAGTACAACCGTTTCAGAGAGAAGAGCGGCCAATGTGACGATCTGGCTTTAAGACGATTCGATAACCAATGACGAAAACGTACGGATTTCTCGGGTTTTTACTACATATGAACACTTTTCACTTTCTCCCGTGCAACTCGGCTGCTAGTCCTCCTTTCATGCAGAATCTTAAGGTCCTAGCTCATGTCCAAGGCACCAAAGCCAGCTAAAAAGTCAGTAATCGATATCTAAAATTTCAATTGTACTACTTCTTACTAGCTATTACATCAACTTAGAAGCTTCATCTGTGTTCTACTATGCTGCTTTTAGTGTCTCCGCGTACTGCAGCACGCGACATAGCTTTGCAGACGATAAGTGCAACCGTTTCAGAGAGAAGGGCGGCCAATGTCACGATCTGGCTTTAGGTCGATTCGATAACAAATGACGAAAACGGAAGGATTTCTCAGGTTTTTACTACATATGAACACTTTTCATATTCTCCCAGGCAAGTCAGCTGCTAGTCCTCCTTTCATGCAGAATCTTAAGGTCCTAGCTCATGTCCAAGTCACGAAAGCCAGCTAAAACGTCAATAATCGATACCTAAAACTTGAATTGTACTACTTCTTACTGGCTATTACATCAACTTAGAAGCTTCATCTGTGTTCTACTATGGTGCATTTAGTGTCTCTACATACCGCAGCACGCTACATAGCTTTGCAGACGATAAGTACAACCGTTTCAGAGAGGAGAGCGGCCAATGTGACGATCTGGCTTTAAGTCGATTCGTTAACAAATGACGATGGCGAACGGATCTCTCAGGTTTTTACTACATATGAACACTTTTCACAATCTCCCATGCAACTCGGCTGCTAGTCCTCCTTTCATGCAGAATCTTAAGGTCCTAGCTCATGTCCAAGGCACCAAAGCCAGCTAAAAAGTCAATAATCGATACTTAAACCTTGAATTATACAACCTCTTACTAGCTATTACGTCAACTTAGAAGCTTCATCTGTGTTCTACTATGGTTCTTTTAGTGTCTCCACATACCGCAGCACGCGACATAGCTTTGCAGACGATAAGTACAACCGTTTCAGAGAAAAGAGCAGCCAATGTGACGATCTTGCTTTAAGACGAATCGATAACCAATGACGAAAACGTATGGATTTCTCAGGTTTTTACTACATATGAACACTTTTCACATTCTCCCTTAAACTCGGCTGCTAGTCCTTCTTTCATGCAGAATCTTAAGGTCCTAGCTCATGTCCAAGGCACCAAAGCCAGCTACAAAGTCAAAAATCGATACCTAAAACTTGAATTGTACTACTTCTTACAGGCTATTACATCAACTTAGAAGCTTCATCTGTGTTCTACTATGGTGCATTTAGTGTCTCTGCATACCGCAGCACGCGACATAGCTTTGCAGACGATAAGTACAACCGTTTCTGAGAGGAGAGCGGCCAATGTGACGATCTGGCTTTAAGTCGATTCGTTAACAAATGACGATGGCGAACGGATCTCTCAGGTTTTTACTACATATGAACACTTTTCACAATCTCCTGTGCAACTCGGCTGCTAGTCCTCCTTTCATGCAGAATCTTAAGGTCCTAGCTCATGTCCAAGGCACCAAAGCCAGCTAAAGAGTCAATAATCGATACTTAAACCTTGAATTGTACTACCTCTTACTAGCTATTACGTCAACTTAGAAGCTTCATCTGTGTTCTACTATGGTGCTTTTAGTGTCTCCGCATACCGCCGCACGCGACATAGCTTTGCAGACGATAAATACAACCGTTTCGGAGAGAAGAGCGGGCAATGTGAAGATCTGGCTTTAAGTCGATTCGATAACAAATGACAAAACGGACGGACTTCTCAGGTTTTTACTACATATGAACACTTTTCACATTCTCCCGTGCAACTCGGCTGCTAGTCCTCCTTTCATGCAGAATCTTAAGGTCCTAGCTCATGTCCAAGGCACCAAAGCCAGCTAAAAAGTCAATAATCGATATCTAAAATTCCAATTGTACTACTTCTTACTAGCTATTACATCAACTCAGAAGCTTCATCTGTGTTCTACTATGGTGCTTTTAGTGTCTCCGCATACCGCAGCACGCGACATAGTTTTGCAGACGATAAGTACAACCGTTTCAGAGAGAAGAGCGGCCAATGTGACGATCCGGTTTTAAGTCGATTCGATAACAAATGACGAAAATGGACCGATTTCTCAGGTTTTTACTACATATGAAAACTTTTCACATTCTCCCGTGCAACTCGGCTGCTAGTCCTCCTTTCATGCAGAATCTTAAGGTCCTCGCTCATGTCCAAGGCACCAAAGCCAGCTAAAAAGTCAATAATCGATACCTAAAACTTGAATTGTACTACTTCTTACTGGCTATTACATCAACTTAGAAGCTTCATCTGTGTTCTACTATGGTCCTTTTAGTGTCTCCGCATACCGCAGCACGCGACATAGCTTTCAGACGATAAGTACAGCCGTTTCAGAGAGAAGGGCGGACAATGTTAAGATCTGGCCTTCAGTCGACTCGATAACAAAAGACGAAAACGGACGGATTTCTCAGGTTAATACTACATATGAGCCCATTTCACATTCTCCCATGCAACTTTTCTGCTAGTCTCCCTCTCATGCAGATTCTTAGGGTCCTAGCTCATGTCCAAGGCACCAAAGCCAGCTAAAAAGTCAATAATCGATACCTAAAACTTGAATTGTACTACTTCTTACTGGCTATTACATCAACTTAGAAGCTTCATCTGAGTCCTACTAAGGTGATTTTAGTGTCTCCACATACCGCAGCACGCGACATAGCTTTTCAGACGAGAAGTACAACCGTTTCAGAGAGAAGAGCGGCCAATGTGACGATCCGGCTTTAAGTCGATTAGGTAATATATGACGATAACGAACGTATTTCTCAGGTTTTTACTACATATGAACACTTTTCACATTCTCCCATGCATCTCGGCTGCTAGTCCTCCTTTCATGCAGAATCTTAAGGTCCTAGCTCATGTCCAAGGCACCAAAGCCAGCTAAAATTTAATAATCGATACCTTAAACTTTAATTGTACTACCTCTTACTGGCTATTACATCAACTTATAAGCTTCATCTGTGTTCTACTATGGTGCTTTTAGTGTCTCCACATACCGCAGCACTCGACATAGCTTTGCAGACGATAAGTACAACCGTTTCAGAGAGAAGAGCGGCCAATGTGACGATCTGGCTTTAAGACGATTCGATAACCAATGACGAAAACGTACGGATTTCTCGGGTTTTTACTACATATGAACACTTTTCACTTTCTCCCGTGCAACTCGGCTGCTAGTCCTCCTTTCATGCAGAATCTTAAGGTCCTAGCTCATGTCCAAGGCACCAAAGCCAGCTAAAAAGTCAGTAATCGATATCTAAAATTTCAATTGTACTACTTCTTACTAGCTATTACATCAACTTAGAAGCTTCATCTGTGTTCTACTATGCTGCTTTTAGTGTCTCCGCGTACTGCAGCACGCGACATAGCTTTGCAGACGATAAGTGCAACCGTTTCAGAGAGAAGGGCGGCCAATGTCACGATCTGGCTTTAGGTCGATTCGATAACAAATGACGAAAACGGAAGGATTTCTCAGGTTTTTACTACATATGAACACTTTTCATATTCTCCCAGGCAAGTCAGCTGCTAGTCCTCCTTTCATGCAGAATCTTAAGGTCCTAGCTCATGTCCAAGTCACGAAAGCCAGCTAAAACGTCAATAATCGATACCTAAAACTTGAATTGTACTACTTCTTACTGGCTATTACATCAACTTAGAAGCTTCATCTGTGTTCTACTATGGTGCATTTAGTGTCTCTACATACCGCAGCACGCTACATAGCTTTGCAGACGATAAGTACAACCGTTTCAGAGAGGAGAGCGGCCAATGTGACGATCTGGCTTTAAGTCGATTCGTTAACAAATGACGATGGCGAACGGATCTCTCAGGTTTTTACTACATATGAACACTTTTCACAATCTCCCATGCAACTCGGCTGCTAGTCCTCCTTTCATGCAGAATCTTAAGGTCCTAGCTCATGTCCAAGGCACCAAAGCCAGCTAAAAAGTCAATAATCGATACTTAAACCTTGAATTATACAACCTCTTACTAGCTATTACGTCAACTTAGAAGCTTCATCTGTGTTCTACTATGGTTCTTTTAGTGTCTCCACATACCGCAGCACGCGACATAGCTTTGCAGACGATAAGTACAACCGTTTCAGAGAAAAGAGCAGCCAATGTGACGATCTTGCTTTAAGACGAATCGATAACCAATGACGAAAACGTATGGATTTCTCAGGTTTTTACTACATATGAACACTTTTCACATTCTCCCTTAAACTCGGCTGCTAGTCCTTCTTTCATGCAGAATCTTAAGGTCCTAGCTCATGTCCAAGGCACCAAAGCCAGCTACAAAGTCAAAAATCGATACCTAAAACTTGAATTGTACTACTTCTTACAGGCTATTACATCAACTTAGAAGCTTCATCTGTGTTCTACTATGGTGCATTTAGTGTCTCTGCATACCGCAGCACGCGACATAGCTTTGCAGACGATAAGTACAACCGTTTCTGAGAGGAGAGCGGCCAATGTGACGATCTGGCTTTAAGTCGATTCGTTAACAAATGACGATGGCGAACGGATCTCTCAGGTTTTTACTACATATGAACACTTTTCACAATCTCCTGTGCAACTCGGCTGCTAGTCCTCCTTTCATGCAGAATCTTAAGGTCCTAGCTCATGTCCAAGGCACCAAAGCCAGCTAAAGAGTCAATAATCGATACTTAAACCTTGAATTGTACTACCTCTTACTAGCTATTACGTCAACTTAGAAGCTTCATCTGTGTTCTACTATGGTGCTTTTAGTGTCTCCGCATACCGCCGCACGCGACATAGCTTTGCAGACGATAAATACAACCGTTTCGGAGAGAAGAGCGGGCAATGTGAAGATCTGGCTTTAAGTCGATTCGATAACAAATGACAAAACGGACGGACTTCTCAGGTTTTTACTACATATGAACACTTTTCACATTCTCCCGTGCAACTCGGCTGCTAGTCCTCCTTTCATGCAGAATCTTAAGGTCCTAGCTCATGTCCAAGGCACCAAAGCCAGCTAAAAAGTCAATAATCGATATCTAAAATTCCAATTGTACTACTTCTTACTAGCTATTACATCAACTCAGAAGCTTCATCTGTGTTCTACTATGGTGCTTTTAGTGTCTCCGCATACCGCAGCACGCGACATAGTTTTGCAGACGATAAGTACAACCGTTTCAGAGAGAAGAGCGGCCAATGTGACGATCCGGTTTTAAGTCGATTCGATAACAAATGACGAAAATGGACCGATTTCTCAGGTTTTTACTACATATGAAAACTTTTCACATTCTCCCGTGCAACTCGGCTGCTAGTCCTCCTTTCATGCAGAATCTTAAGGTCCTAGCTCATGTCCAAGGCACCAAAGCCAGGTAAAAAGTCAATAATCGATACTTAAAACTTGAATTGTACTACCTCTTACTAGCTATTACGTCAACTTAGAAGCTTCATCTGTGTTCTACTATGGTGCTTTTAGTGTCTCCACATACCGCAGCACGCGACATAGCTTTGCAGACGATAAGTACAACCGTTTCAGAGAAAAGAGCAGCCAATGAGACGATCTGGCTTTAAGACGAATCGATAACCAATGACGAAAACGTATGGATTTCTCATGTTTTTGCTACATATGAACACTTTTCACATTCTCCCGTACAACTCGGCTGCTAGCCCTCCTTTCATGCAGAATCTTAAGGTCCTAGCTCATGTCCAAGGCACCAAAGCCAGCTAAAAGTCAATAATCGATACCTAAAACTGGTATTGTACTAATTCTTACTGGCTATTACATCATCTTACAAGCTTCATCTGTGTTCTACTATGGTGCTTTTAGTGTCTCCGCATACCGCAGCACGCAACATAGCTTTCAGACGATAAATACAACCGTTTCGGAGAGACGAGGGGGCAATGTGACGATCTGGCTTTAAGTCGATTCGATAACAAATAACGAAAACCGACGGATTTCTCAGGTTTTTACCACATATGAACACTTTTCACATTCTCCCGTGCAACTCGGCTGCTAGTCCTCCTTTCATGCAGAATCTTAAGGTCCTAGCTCATGTCCAAGGCACCAAAGCCAGCTAAAAAGTCAATAATCGATATCTAAAATTCCAATTGTACTACTTCTTACTAGCTATTACATCAACTTAGAAGCTTCATCTGTGTTCTACTATGGTGCTTTTAGTGTCTCCGCATACCGCAGCACGCGACATAGCTTTGCAGACGATAAGTACAACCGTTTCAGAGAGAAGAGCGGCCAATGTCACGATCCGGTTTTAAGTCGATTCGATAACAAATGACGAAAATGGACCGATTTCTCAGGTTTTTACTACATATGAAAACTTTTCACATTCTCCCGTGCAACTCGGCTGCTAGTCCTCCTTTCATGCTGAATCTTAAGGTCCTAGCTCATGTCCAACGCACCAAAGCCAGCTAAAAGTCAATAATCGATACCTAAAACTGGTATTGTACTAATTCTTACTGGCTATTACATCATCTTAGAAGCTGCATCTGTGTTCTACTATGGTGCTTTTAGTGTCTCCGCATACCGCAGCACGCGACATAGCTTTCAGACGATAAGTACAACCGTTTCGGAGAGAAGAGCGGCCAATGTGACGATCTGGCTTTAAGTCGATTCGATAACAAATGACAAAACGGACGGACTTCTCACGTTTTTACTACATATGAACACTTTTCACATTCTCCCGTGCAACTCGGCTGCTAGTCCTCCTTTCATGCAGAACCTTAAGGTCCTAGCTCATGTCCAAGGCACCAAAGCCAGCTAAAAAGTCAATAATCGATATCTAAAATTCCAATTGTACTACTTCTTACTAGCTATTACATCAACGTAGAAGCTTCATCTGTGTTCTACTATGGTGCTTTTAGTGTCTCCGCATACCGCAGCACGCGACATAGCTTTGCAGACGATAAGTACAACCGTTTCAGAGAGAAGAGCGGCCAATGTGACGATTCGGTTTTAGGTTGATTCGATAACAAATGACGAAAATGGACCGATTTCTCAGGTTTTTACTACATATGAAAACTTTTCACATTCTCCCGTGCAACTCGGCTGCAAGTCCTCCTTTCATGCAGAATCTTAAGGTCCTAGCTCATGTCCAATTCACCAAAGCCAGCTAAAAAGTCAATAATCGGTACTTAAAACTTGAATTGTACTACCTCTTACTGGCTATTACATCAACTTAGAAGCTTCATCTGTGTTCTACTATGGTGCATTTAGTGTCTCTGCATACCGCAGCACGCGACATAGCTTTGCAGACGATAAGTACAACCGTTTCAGAGAGGAGAGCGGCCAATGTGACGATCTGGCTTTAAGTCGATTCCATAACAAATGACGAAAACGGACGGATTTCTCAGGTTTTTACTACATATGAACACTTTTCACATTCTCCCGTGCAACTCAGCTGCTAGCCCTCCTTTCATGCAGAATCTTAAGGTCCTAGCTCATGTCCAAGGCACCAAAGCCAGCTAAAAGTCAATAATCGATAAGTAAAACTTGAATTGTACTACTTCTTACTGGCTATTACATCAAATTAGAAGCTTGATCTGTGGTCTACTATGGTGCCTTTAGTGTCTCCGCATACCGCAGCAAGGCGACATAGCTTTGCAGACGATAAGTACAACCGTTTCAGAGAGTAGAGCGGAAAATGTGACGATCTGGCTTTAAGTCGATTCGATAACAAATGACGATGGCGAACGGATCTCTCAGGTTTTTACTACATATGAGCACTTTTCACATTCTCTCGTGCAACTTGGCTGCTAGTCCTCCTCTCATGCAGATTCTTAGGGTCCTAGTTCATGTCCAAGGCACCAAAGCCAGCTAAAAAGTCAATAATCGATACCTAAAACTTGAATTGTACTACTTCTTACTGTCTATTAAATCAACACAGAAGCTTCATCTGTGTTCTACTATGGTGATTTTAGTGTCTCCGCATACCGCAGAACGCGACATAGCTTTGCAGACGATAAGTACAACCGTTTCAGAGAGCAGAGCGGCCAATGTGACGATCTGGCTTAAAGTCCATTCGATAACAAATGACGATAACGAACGGATTTCTCAGGTTTTTACAACGTATGAACACTTTTCACATTGTGCCGTGCAACTCGGCTGCTAGTCCTCCTTTCATGCAGAATCTTATGGTCCTAGCTCATGTCCAAGGCACCAAAGCCAGCTAAAAAGTCAATAATCGATACCTAAAACTTGAGTTCTACTACTTCTTACTGGCTATTACATCAACTTAGAAGCTTCATCTGTGTTCTGCTATGGTGCTTTTAGAGTCTCCACATACCGCAGCACTGCGACATAGCTTTGCGGACGATAAGTACAACCGTTTCAGAGAGAAGAGCGGCCAATGTGACGATCTGGCTTTAAGTCGATTCGATAACAAATGACGAAAACGGACGGATTTCACAGGTTTCTACTACATATGAACACTTTTCACATTCTCCCATGCAACTCGGCTGCTAGTCCTCCTTTTATGTAGAATCTTAAGGTCCTAGCTCATGTCCAAGGCACCAAAGCCAGCTAAAAAGTCAATAATCGATACCTAAAACTTGAAGTGTACTACATCTTACTGGCTATTACATCAACTTAGAAGCTTCATCTGTGTTCTACTATGGTGCTTTTAGTGTCTCCGCATACCGCAGCACGCGACATAGCTTTGCAGACGATAAGTACAACCGTTTCAGATAGAAGAGCGCCAATGTGACGATCTGGTTTTACGTCTATTCGATAGCAAATGACGAAAACGAACGGATTTCTCAGGTTTTTACTACATATGAACACTTTTCACATTCTCCCTTGCAATTCGGCTGCTAGTCCTCCTTTCATGCAGAATCTTAAGGTCCTAGCTCATGTCCAAGGCACCAAAGCCAGCTGAAAAGTCAAAAATCGATACCTAAAACTTGAATTGTACTACTTCTTACTGGCTATTACATCATCTTAGAAGCTTCATCTGTGTTGTACTATGGTGCTTTTAGTGTGTCCACAAACCGCAGCACGCGACATAGCTTTGCAGACGATAAGTACAACCGTTTCAGAGAGCAGAGCGGCCAATGTGACGATCTGGCTTTAAGTCGATTCCATAACAAATGACGAAAACGGACGGATTTCTCAGTTTTTTACTACCTATGAACACTTTTCACATTGTCCCGTGCAACTCGGCTGCTAGTCCTCCTTTCATGCAGAATCTAATGGTCCTAGCTCATGTCCAAGGCACCAAAGCCAGCTAAAAAGTCAATAATCGATACCTAAAACTTGAGTTGTACTACTTCTTACTGGCTATTACATCAACTTAGAAGCTTCATCTGTGTTCTGCTATGGTGCTTTTAGAGTCTCCACATACCGCAGCACTGCGACATAGCTTTGCGGACGATAAGTACAACCGTTTCAGAGAGAAGAGCGGCCAATGTGACGATCTGGCTTTAAGTCGATTCGATAACAAATGACGAAAACGGACGGATTTCACAGGTTTTTACTACATATGAACACTTTTCACATTCTCCCATGCAACTCGGCTGCTAGTCCTCCTTTTATGTAGAATCTTAAGGTCCTAGCTCATGTCCAAGGCACCAAAGCCTGCTAAAAAGTCAATAATCGATACCTAAAACTTTAAGTGTACTACATCTTACTGGCTATTACATCAACTTAGAAGCTTCATCTGTGTTCTACTATGGTGCTTTTAGTGTCTCCGCATACCGCAGCACGCGACATAGCTTTGCAGACGATAAGTACAACCGTTTCAGAGAGAAGAGCGCCAATGTGACGATCTGGTTTTACGTCTATTCGATAGCAAATGACGAAAACGAACGGATTTCTCAGGTTTTTACTACATATGAACACTTTTCACAATCTCCCGTGCAATTCGGCTGCTAGTCCTCCTTTCATGCAGAATCTTAATGTCCTAGCTCATGTCCAACGCACCAAAGCCAGCTAAAAAGTCAATAATCGATACCTAAAACTTGAATTGTACTACTTCTTACTGGCTATTACATCATCTTAGAAGCTTCATCTGTTTTGTACTATGGTGCTTTTAGTGTGTCCACAAACCGCAGCACGCGACATAGCTTTGCAGACGATAAGTACAACCGTTTCAGAGAGAAGAGCGGCCAATGTGACGATCTGGCTTTAAGTCGATTCCATAACAAATGACGAAAACGGACGGATTTCTCAGTTTTTTAATACATATGAACACTTTTCACAATCTCCCATGCAATTCGGCTGCTAGACCTCCTTTCATGCAGAATCTTAATGTCCTAGCTCATGTCCAAGGCACCAAAGCCAGCTAAAAAGTCAATAATCGATACCTAAAACTGGTATTGTACTAATCCTTACTGGCTATTACATCAACTTAGAAGCATCATCTGTGTTCTACTATGGTGATTTTAGTGTCTCCGCATACCGCAGCACGCGACATATCTTTGCAGACGATAAGTACAACCGTTTCAGAGAGAAGAGTGGCCAATGTGTCGATCTGGCTTTAAGTCGATTCGATAACAAATGACGAAAACGGACGGATTTCTCAGGTTTTTACACCATATGAAGACTTTTCACATTTTCCCGTGCAATTCGGCTGGTGGTCCTCCTTTCATGCAGAATCTTAAGGTCCTAGCTCATGTCCAAGGCACCAAAGCCAGCTAAAAAGTCAATAATCGATATCTAAAATTTCAATTGTACTACTTCTTACTGGCTATTACATCAACTGAGAAGCTTCATCTGTGTTCTGCTATGGTGCTTTTAGAGTCTCCACATACCGCAGCACGCGACATAGCTTTGCAGACGATAAGTACAACCGTTTCAGAGAGAAGAGCGGCCAATGTGACGATCTGGCTTTAAGTCGATTCGATAACAAATGACGAAAACGGACGGATTTCACAGGTTTTTACTACATATGAACACTTTTCACATTCTCCCGTGCAACTCGGCTGCTAGTCCTCCTTTCATGCAGAATCTTAAGGTCCTAGCTCATGTCCAAGGCACCAAAGCCAGCTAAAAAGTCAATAATCGATACCTAAAACTTGAATTGTACTGCTTCTTACTGGCTATTACATCATCTTAGAAGCTTCATCTGTGTTGTACTATGGTGCTTTTAGTGTGTCCACAAACCGCAGCACGCGACATAGCTTTGCAGACGATAAGTACAACCGTTTCTGAGAGATGAGCGGCCAATGTGACGATCTGGCTTTAAGTCGATTCGATAACAAATGACGAAACGGACGGATTTCTCAGGTTTTTACTACATATGAACACTTTTCACAATCTTCCGTGCAATTCGGCTGCTAGTCCTCCTTTCATGCAGAATCTTAAGGTCCGAGATCATGTCCAAGGCTCCAAAGCCAGCTAAAAAGTCAATAATCGATACCTAAAACTGGTACTATTTCTTACTGGCAATTACATCATCTTAGAAGCTTCATCTGTGTTCTACTATGGTGCTTTTAGTCTCTCCGAATACCGCAGCACGCGACATAGCTTTCAGACGATAAGTACAACCGTTTCAGAGAGAAGAGCGGCCAATGTGACGATCTGGCTTTAGGTCGATTCGATAACAAATGATGGAAGCGGACGGATTTCTCAGGTTTTTACTACATATGAACACTTTTCACATTCTCCCATCCAACTCGGCTGCTAGTCCTCCTTTCATGCAGAATCTTAAGGTCCTAGCTCATGTCCAAGGCACCAAAGCCAGCTAAAAAGTCAATAATCGATACCTAAAACTGGTCATGTACTAACCTTACTGGCTATTACATCATCTTTGAAGCTTCATCTGTGTTCTACTATGGTGCTTTTAGTGTCTTCGCATACCCCAGCACGCGACGTAGCTTTCAGACGATAAGTACAACCGTTTCAGAGAGAGGAGCGGCCAATGTGACGATCTGGCTTTAAGTCGATTCAATAACAAATGACGAAAACGTACGGATTTCTCAGGTTTTTACTACATATGAACACTTTTCACATCCTCCTGTGCAACTCGGCTGCTAGTCCTCCGTTCATGCAGAATCTTAGGGTCCTAGCTCATGTCCAAGGCACCAAAGCCAGCTAAAAAGTCAATAATCGATACCTAAAACTGGTATTGTACTAATTCTTACTGGCTATTACATCATCTTATAAGCTTCATCTGTGTTTTACTATGGTGCTTTTAGTGTCTCCGCATACCGCAGCACGCGACATAGCTTTCAGACGATAAGTACAACCGTTTCAGAGAGAAGAGCGGCCAATGTGACGATCTGGCTTTAAGTCGATTCGACAACAAATGACGAAAACGGACGGATTTCTCAGGTTTTTACTACATGTGAACACTTTTCACATTTTCCCATGCAACTCGGCTGCTAGTCCTCCTTTCATGCAGAATCTTATGGTCCTAGCTCATGTCCAAGGCACCAAAGCCGGCTAAAAAGTCAATAATCGATATCTAAAATTTCACTTGCACTACTTCTTACTGGCTATTACATCAACTTAGAAGCTTCATCTGTGTTTTACTATGGTGCTTTTAGTGCCTCCACATACCGCAGCACGCGACATAGCTTTGCAGACGATAAGTACAACCGTTTCAGAGAGAAGAGCGGCCAATGTGACGATCTGGCATTAAGTCGATTCGATAACAAATGACGAAAACGGACGGATTTCTCAGGTTTTTACTACATATGAATACTTTTCGCCTTCTCCCGTGCAACTTGGCTGCTAGTCCTCCTTTCATGCATAATCTTAAGGTCTTAGCTCACGTCCAATGCACCAAAGCCAGCTAAAAAGTCAATAATCGATACCTAAAACTTGGATTGTACTACTTCTTACTGGCTATTACATCAACTTAGAAGCTTCATCTGTGTTCTACTATGGTGCTATTAGTGTCTCCGCATAACGCAGCTCGCGACGTAGCTTTCAGACGATAAGTACAACCGTTTCAGGGAGAGGAGCGGCCAATGTGACGATCTGGCTTTAAGTCGATTCAATAACAAATGACGAAAACGTACGGATTTCTCAGGTTTTTACTACATATGAACACCTTTCACATCCTCCTGTGCAACTCGGCTGCTAGTCCTCCGTTCATGCAGAATCTTAGGGTCCTAGCTCATGTCCAAGGCACCAAAGCCAGCTAAAAAGTCAATAATCGATACTTAAAACTGGTATTGTACTAATTATTACTGGCCATTACATCATCTTATAAGCTTCATCTGTGTTTTACTATGGTGCTTTTAGTGTCTCCGCATACCGCAGCACGCGACATAGCTTTCAGACGATAAGTACAACCGTTTCAGAGAGAAGAGCGGCCAATGTGACGATCTGGCTTTAAGTCGATTCGACAACAAATGACGAAAACGGACGGATTTCTCAGGTTTTTACTACATGTGAACACTTTTCACATTTTCCCATGCAACTCGGCTGCTAGTCCTCCTTTCATGCAGAATCTTATGGTCCTAGCTCATGTCCAAGGCACCAAAGCCGGCCAAAAAGTCAATAATCGATACCTAAAACTTGAGTTGTACTACTTCTTACTAGCTATTACATCAACGTAGAAGCTTCATCTGTGTTCTACTATGGTGCTTTTAGTGTCTCCGCATACCGCAGCACGCGCCATAGCTTTGCAGACGATAAGTACAACCGTTTCAGAGAGAAGAGCGGCCAATGTCACGATCCGGTTTTAAGTCGATTCGATAACAAATGACGAAAATGGACCGATTTCTCAGGTTTTTACTACATATGAAAACTTTTCACATTCTCCCGTGCAACTCGGCTGCTAGTCCTCCTTTCATGCAGAATCTTAAGGTCCTAGCTCATGTCCAATTCACCAAAGCCAGCTAAAAAGTCAATAATCGGTACTTAAAACTTGAATTGTACTACCTCTTACTGGCTATTACATCAACTTAGAAGCTTCATCTGTGTTCTACTATGGTGCATTTAGTGTCTCTGCATACCGCAGCACGCGACATAGCTTTGCAGACGATAAGTACAACCGTTTCAGAGAGGAGAGCGGCCAATGTGACGATCTGGCTTTAAGTCGATTCGATAACAAATGACGAAAACGGACGGATTTCTCAGGTTTTTACTACATATGAACACTTTTCACATTCTCCCGTGCAACTCAGCTGCTAGCCCTCCTTTCATGCAGAATCTTAAGGTCCTAGCTCATGTCCAAGGCACCAAAGCCAGCTAAAAGTCAATAATCGATAAGTAAAACTTGAATTGTACTACTTCTTACTGGCTATTACATCAAATTAGAAGCTTGATCTGTGGTCTACTATGGTGCCTTTAGTGTCTCCGCTTACCGCAGCAATGCGACATAGCTTTGCAGACGATAAGTACAACCGTTTCAGAGAGTAGAGCGGAAAATGTGACGATCTGGCTTTAAGTCGATTCGATAACAAATGACGATGGCGAACGGATCTCTCAGGTTTTTACTACATATGAGCACTTTTCACATTCTCTCGTGCAACTTGGCTGCTAGTCCTCCTCTCATGCAGATTCTTAGGGTATTAGTTCATGTCCAAGGCACCAAAGCCAGCTAAAAAGTCAATAATCGATACCTAAAATTTGAATTGTACTACTTCTTACTGGCTATTAAATCAACACAGAAGCTTCATCTGTGTTCTACTATGGTGATTTTAGTGTCTCCGCATACCGCAGAACGCGACATAGCTTTGCAGACGATAAGTACAACCGTTTCAGAGAGCAGAGCGGCCAATGTGACGATCTGGCTTAAAGTCCATTCGATAACAAATGACGATAACGAACGGATTTCTCAGGTTTTTACTACGTATGAACACTTTTCACATTGTCCCGTGCAACTCGGCTGCTAGTCCTCCTTTCATGCAGAATCTTATGGTCCTAGCTCATGTCCAAGGCACCAAAGCCAGCTAAAAAGTCAATAATCGATACCTAAAACTTGAGTTCTACTACTTCTTACTGGCTATTACATCAACTTAGAAGCTTCATCTGTGTTCTGCTATGGTGCTTTTAGAGTCTCCACATACCGCAGCACTGCGACATAGCTTTGCGGACGATAAGTACAACCGTTTCAGAGAGAAGAGCGGCCAATGTGACGATCTGGCTTTAAGTCGATTCGATAACAAATGACGAAAACGGACGGATTTCACAGGTTTTTACTACATATGAACACTTTTCACATTCTCCCATGCAACTCGGCTGCTAGTCCTCCTTTTATGTAGAATCTTAAGGTCCTAGCTCATGTCCAAGGCACCAAAGCCAACTAAAAGTCAATAATCGATACCTAAAACTTGAAGTGTACTACATCTTACTGGCTATTACATCAACTTAGAAGCTTCATCTGTGTTCTACTATGCTGCTTTTAGTGTCTCCCCATACCGCAGCACGCGACATAGCTTTGCAGACGATAAGTAGAACCGTTTCAGAGAGAAGAGCGCCAATGTGACGATCTGGTTTTACGTCTATTCGATAGCAAATGACGAAAACGAACGGATTTCTCAGGCTTTTACTACATATGAACACTTTTCACATTCTCCCTTGCAATTCGGCTGCCAGTCCTCCTTTCATGCAGAATCTTAAGGTCCTAGCTCATGTCCAAGGCACCAAAGCCAGCTGAAAAGTCAATAATCGATACCTAAAACTTGAATTGTACTACTTCTTACTGGCTATTACATCATCTTAGAAGCTTCATCTGTGTTGTACTATGGTGCTTTTAGTGTGTCCACAAACCGCAGCACGCGACATAGCTTTGCACACGATAAGTACAACCGTTTCAGAGAGCAGAGCGGCCAATGTGACGATCTGGCTTTAAGTCGATTCCATAACAAATGACGAAAACGGACGGATTTCTCAGTTTTTTACTACGTATGAACACTTTTCACATTGTCCCGTGCAACTCGGCTGCTAGTCCTCCTTTCATGCAGAATCTAATGGTCCTAGCTCATGTCCAAGGCACCAAAGCCAGCTAAAAAGTCAATAATCGATACCTAAAACTTGAGTTGTACTACTTCTTACTGGCTATTACATCAACTTAGAAGCTTCATCTGTGTTCTGCTATGGTGCTTTTAGAGTCTCCACATACCGCAGCACTGCGACATAGCTTTGCGGACGATAAGTACAACCGTTTCAGAGAGAAGAGCGGCCAATGTGACGATCTGGCTTTAAGTCGATTCGAAAACAAATGACGAAAACGGACGGATTTCACAGGTTTTTACTACATATGAACACTTTTCACATTCTCCCATGCAATTCGGCTGCTAGTCCTCCTTTCATGCAGAATCTTAATGTCCTAGCTCATGTCCAAGGCACCAAAGCCAGCTAAAAAGTCAATAATCGATACCTAAAACTGGTATTGTACTAATCCTTACTGGCTATTACATCAACTTAGAAGCATCATCTGTGTTCTACTATTGTGATTTTAGTGTCTCCGCATACCGCAGCACGCGACATAACTTTGCAGACGATAAGTACAACCGTTTCAGAGAGAAGAGTGGCCAATGTGTCGATCTGGCTTTAAGTCGATTCGATAACAAATGACGAAAACGGACGGATTTCTCAGGTTTTTACTCCATATGAACACTTTTCACATTTTCCCGTGCAATTCGGCTGGTGGTCCTCCTTTCATGCAGAATCTTAAGGTCCTAGCTCATGTCCAAGGCACCAAAGCCAGCTAAAAAGTCAATAATCGATACCTAAAACTTGAATTGTACTGCTTCTTACTGGCTATTACATCATCTTAGAAGCTTCATCTGTGTTGTACTATGGTGCTTTTAGTGTGTCCACAAACCGCAGCACGCGACATAGATTTGCAGACGATAAGTACAACCGTTTCTGAGAGATGAGCGGCCAATGTGACGATCTGGCTTTAAGTCGATTCGATAACAAATGACGAAACGGACGGATTTCTCAGGTTTTTACTACATATGAACACTTTTCACAATCTTCCGTGCAATTCGGCTGCTAGTCCTCCTTTCATGCAGAATCTTAAGGTCCTAGATCATGTCCAAGGCTCCAAAGCCAGCTAAAAAGTCAATAATCGATACCTAAAACTGGTACTATTTCTTACTGGCAATTACATCATCTTAGAAGCTTCATCTGTGTTCTACTATGGTGCTTTTAGTCTCTCCGAATACCGCAGCACGCGACATAGCTTTCAGACGATAAGTACAACCGTTTCAGAGAGAAGAGCGGCCAATGTGACGATCTGGCTTTAGGTCGATTCGATAACAAATGATGGAAGCGGACGGATTTCTCAGGTTTTTACTACATATGAACACTTTTCACATTCTCCCATCCAACTCGGCTGCTAGTCCTCCTTTCATGCAGAATCTTAAGGTCCTAGCTCATGTCCAAGGCACCAAAGCCAGCTAAAAAGTCAATAATCGATACCTAAAACTGGTCATGTACTAAACTTACTGGCTATTACATCATCTTTGAAGCTTCATCTGTGTTCTACTATGGTGCTTTTAGTGTCTTCGCATACCCAGCACGCGACGTAGCTTTCAGACGATAAGTACAACCGTTTCAGAGAGAGGACCGGCCAATGTGACGATCTGGCTTTAAGTCGATTCAATAACAAATGACGAAAACGTACGAATTTCTCAGGTTTTTACTACATATGAACACTTTTCACATCCTCCTGTGCAACTCGGCTGCTAGTCCTCCGTTCATGCAGAATCTTAGGGTCCTAGCTCATGTCCAAGGCACCAAAGCCAGCTAAAAAGTCAATAATCGATACATAAAACTGGTATTGTACTAATTCTTACTGGCTATTACATCATCTTATAAGCTTCATCTGTGTTTTACTATGGTGCTTTTAGTGTCTCCGCATACCGCAGCACGCGACATAGCTTTCAGACGATAAGTACAGCCGTTTCAGAGAGAAGAGCGGCCAATGTGACGATCTGGCTTTAAGTCGATTCGACAACAAATGACGAAAACGGACGGATTTCTCAGGTTTTTACTACATGTGAACACTTTTCACATTTTCCCATGCAACTCGGCTGCTAGTCCTCCTTTCATGCAGAATCTTATGGTCCTAGCTCATGTCCAAGGCACCAAAGCCGGCTAAAAAGTCAATAATCGATACCTAAAACTTGAGTTGTACTACTTCTTACTAGCTATTACATCTACTTAGAAGTTTCGTCTGTGTTCTACAATGGTGCTTTTAGTGTCTCCACATACCGCAGCACGCGACATAGCTTTGCAGACGATAAGTACAACCGTTTCAGAGAGAAGAGCGGCTAATGTGACGATCTGGCTTTCAGTCGATTCGATAACAAATGACGAAAACGGACGGATGTCTCAGGTTTTTACTACATATGAACACTTTTCACATTCTCCCTTGCTACTCGGCTGCTAGTCCTCCTTTCATGCAGAATCTTAAGGTCCTAGCTCATGTCCAAGGCACCAAAGAATGGTAAAAAGTCAATAATCGATATCTAAAATTTCACTTGCACTACTTCTTACTGGCTATTACATCAACTTAGAAGCTTCATCTGTGTTTTACTATGGTGCCTTTAGTGCCTCCACATACCGCAGCACGCGACATAGCTTTGCAGACGATAAGTACAACCGTTTCAGAGAGAAGAGCGGCCAATGTGACGATCTGGCATTAAGTCGATTCGATAACAAATGACGAAAACGGACGGATTTCTCAGGTTTTTACTACATATGAATACTTTTCGCCTTCTCCCGTGCAACTTGGCTGCTAGTCCTCCTTTCATGCATAATCTTAAGGTCTTAGCTCACGTCCAATGCACCAAAGCCAGCTAAAAAGTCAATAATCGATACCTAAAACTTGGATTGTACTACTTCTTACTGGCTATTACATCAACTTAGAAGCTTCATCTGTGTTCTACTATGGTGCTATTAGTGTCTCCGCATAACGCAGCTCGCGACATAGCTTTGCAGGCAATAAGTACAACCGTTTCAGAGCGAAGAGCGGCCAATGTGACGATCTGGCTTTAAGTCGATTCGATAACAAATGACGAAAACGGACGGATGTCTCAGGTTTTTACTACATATGAACACTTTTCACATCCTCCCGTGCAACTCGGCTGCTAGTCCTCCTTTCATGCAGAATCTTAAGGTCCTAGCTCATGTCCAAGGCACCAAAGCCAGCTAAAAAGTCAATAATCGATACTTAAAACTTGAATTGTACTACTTCTTACTGGCTATTACATCATCTTAGAAGCTTCATCTGTGTTCTACTATGGTGCTTTTAGTGTCTCCGCATACCGCAGCACGCGACATAGCTTTGCAGACGATAAGTACAACCGTTTCAGAGAGAAGAGCGGCCAATGTGACGATCTGGCTTTAAGTCGATTCGATAACAAATGACGAAAACGGACGGATTTCTCACGTTTTTACTACATATGAACACTTTTCACAATCTCGCGTGCGATTCGGCTGCTAGTCCTCCTTTAATGCAGAATCTTAAGGTCCTAGCTCATGTCCAAGGCACCAAAGCAAGCTAAAAAGTCAATAATCGATACCTAAATCTGGTATTGTACTAATTCTTACTGGCTATTACATCATCTTAGAAGTTTCATCTGTGTTCTACTATGGTGCTTTTAGTGTCTCCGCATACTGCAGCACGCGACATAGCTTTCAGACGATAAGTACAACCGTTTCAGAGAGAAGAGCGGCCAATGTGACGATCTGGCTTTAAGTCGATTCGACAACAAATGACGAAAACGGACGGATTTCTCAGGTTTTTACTACATATGAACACTTTTCACATTCTCCCTTGCAACTCGGCTGCTAGTCCTCCTTTCATGCAGAAACTTATGGTCCTAGCTCATGTCCAAGGCACTAAAGCCAGCTAAAAAGTCAATAATCGACACTTAAAACTTGAATTGTACTACTTCTTACTGGTTATTACATCAACTTAGAAGCTTCATCTGTGTTTTACTATGGTGCTTTTAGTGCCTCCACATACCGCAGCACGCGACATAGCTTTGCAGACGATAAGTACAACCGTATCAGAGAGAAGAGCGGCCAATGTGACGATCTGGCTTTAAGTCGATTCGATAACAAATGACGAAAACGGACGGATTTCTCAGGTTTTTACTACATATGAACACTTTTCACATTCTCCCTTGCAACTCGGCTGCTAGTCCTCCTTTCATGCAGAATCTTATGGTCCTAGCTCATGTCCAAGGCACCAAAGCCAGCTAAAACGTCAATAATCGATACCTAGTACTTGAGATGTACGACTTCTTACTGGCTATTACATCAACTTAGAAGCTTCATCTGTGTTCTACTATGGTGCTCTTAGTGCCTCCACATACCGCAGCACGCGACATAGCTTTGCAGACGATAAGTACAACCGTTTCAGAGAGAAGAGCGGCCAATGTGACGATCTGGCTTTAAGTCGATTCGATAACAAATGACGAAAACGGACGGATTTCTCAGGTTTTTACTACATATGAACACTTTTCACCTTCTCCCGTGCAACTTGGCTGCTAGTCCTCCTTTCATGCAGAATCTTAAGGTCTTAGCTCACGTCCAATGCACCAAAGCCAGCTAAAAAGTCAAAAATCGATACCTAAAACTTTGATTGTACTACTTCTTACTGGCTATCACATCAACTTAGAAGCTTCATCTGTGTTCTACTATGGTGCTATTAGTGTCTCCGCATAACGTAGCACGCGACATAGCTTTGCAGGCGATAAGTACAACCGTTTCAGAGCGAAGAGCGGCCAATGTGACGATCTGGCTTTAAGTCGATTCGATAACAAATGACGAAAACGAACGGATGTCCAGGTTTTTACTACATATGAACACTTTTCACATCCTCCTGTGCAACTCGGCTGCTAGTCCTCCTTTCATGCAGAATCTTAAAGTCCTAGCTCATGTCCAAGGCACCAAATCCAGCTAAAAAGTCAATAATCGATACCTAAATCTGGTATTGTACTAATTCTTACTGGCTATTACATCATCTTGGAAGCTTCATCTATGTTCTACTATGGTGCTTTTCGAGTCTCCACATACCGCAACACGCGACATACCTTTGCAGACGATAAGTACAACCGTTTCAGAGAGAAGAGCGGCCAATGTGACGACCTGGCTTTCAGTCGATTCGATAACAAATGACGAAAACGGACGGATTTCTCAGGTTTTTACTACACATGAACACTTTTCACATCCTCCCGTGCAACTCGGCTGCTAGTCCTCCATTCATGCAGAACCTTAAGGTCCTAGCTCATGTCCAAGGCACCAAAGCCAGCTAAAAAGTCAATAATCGATACCTAAATCTGGTATTGTACTAATTCTTACTAGCTATTACATCAACTTAGAAGCTTCATCAATGTTCTACTATGGTGATTTTAGTGTCCCCGCATATCGCAGCACGCGACATAGCTTTGCAGACGATATGTACAACCGTTTCAGAGAGAAGAGCGGACAATGTGACGACCTGGCTTTAAATCGATTCCGTAACAAATGAATAAAACGGACGGATTTCTCAGGGTTTTACTACATATGAACACTTTTCACATTCTCCCGTGCAATTCGGCTGCTAGTACTCCTTTCATGCAGAATCTTAAGGTCCTAGCTCATGTCCAAGGCACCAAAGCCTGCTAAAAAGTCAATAATCGATACCTAAAACTGGTATTGTACTAATTCTTACTGGCTATTTCATCATCTTGGAAGCTTCATCTGTGTCCTACTATGGTGCTTTTAGTGTCTCCGCATACCGCAGCACGCGACATAGCTTTCAGACGATAAGTACAACCGTTTCAGAGAGGAGAGCGGCCAATGTGACGATCTGGCTTTAAGTCGATTCGATAACAAATGACGAAAACGGACGGATCTCTCAGGATTTTACTACATATGAACACTTTTCACATTCTCCCGTGCAACTCGGCTGCTAGTCCTCCTTTTATGCAGAATCTTATGGTCCTAGCTCATGTCCAAGGCACCAAAGCCAGCTATAAAGTCAATAATCGATACCTAGAACTTGAGATGTACTACTTCTTACTGGCTATTACATCAACTTAGAAGCTTCATCTGTGTTCGACTATGGTGCTTTTAGTGTCTCCGCATACTGCAGCACGCGACATAGCTTTCAGACGATAAGTACAACCGTTTCAGAGAGAAGAGTGGCCAATGTGACGATCTGGCTTTAAGTCCATTCGATAACAAATGACGAAAACGGACGGATTTCTGAGGTTTTTACTACATATGAACACTTTTCACATTCTCGCGTGCAACTCGGCTGCTAGACCGCGTTTCATGCAGAATCTTATGGTCCTAGCTCATGTCCAAGGCACCAAAGCCAGCTAAAAAGTCAATAATCGATACCTAGAACTTCAGATGTACTACTTCTTACTGGCTATTACATCAACTTAGAAGCTTCAGCTGTGTTCTGCTATGGTACTTTTAGTGTCTCCGCATTCCGCAGCACGCGACGTAGCTTTCAGACGATAAGTACAACCGTTTCAGAGAGAAGAGCGGCCAATGTGACGATCTGGCTTTAAGTCGATTCGATAACAAATGACGAAAACGGACGGATTTCTCAGGTTTTTACTACATATGAACACTTTTCACATTCTCGCGTGCAACTCGGCTGCTAGTCCGCGTTTCATGCAGAATCTTATGGTCCTAGCTCATGTCCAAGGCACCAAAGCCAGCTAAAAAGTCAATAATCGATACCTAGAACTTCAGATGTACTACTTCTTACTGGCTATTACATCAACTTAGAAGCTTCAGCTGTGTTCTACTATGGTGCTTTTAGAGTCTCCACATACCGCAACACGCGACATAGCTTTGCAGACGATATGTTCAACCGTTTCAGACAGAAGATCGGCCAATGTGACGACCTGGCTTTAAGTCGATTCGATAACAAATGACGAAAACGGACGAATTTCTCAGGTTTTTACTACATATGAACACTTTTCACATTCTCCCATGCAACTCGGCTGCTAGTCCTCCTTTCATGCAGAATCTTATGGTCCTAGCTCATGTCCAAGGCACCAAAGCAAGCTAAAAAGTCAATAATCGATACCTAGAACTAGTGTTGTACTACTTCTTACTGGCTATTACATCATCTTAGAAGCTTCATCTTTGTTCTACTATGGTGCTTTTAGTGTCTCCGCATTCCGCAGCACGCGACATAGCTTTCAGACGATAAGTACAACCGTTTCAGAGAGAAGAGCGGCCAATGTGACGATCTGGCTTTAAGTCGATTCGATAACAAATGACGAAAACGGACGGATTTCTCAGGTTTTTACTATATATGAACACTTTTCACATTCTCGCGTGCAACTCGGCTGCTAGTCCGCGTTTCATGCAGAATCTTATGGTCCTAGCTCATGTCCAAGGCACCAAAGCCAGCTAAAAAGTCAATAATCGATACCTAGAACTTCAGATGTACTACTTCTTACTGGCTATTACATCAACTTAGAAGCTTCAGCTGTGTTCTACTATGGTGCTTTTAGAGTCTCCACATACCGCAACACGCAACATAGCTTTGCAGACGATATGTACAACCGTTTCAGACAGAAGATCGGCCAATGTGACGACCTGGCTTTAAGTCGATTCGATAACAAATGACGAAAACGGACGAATTTCTCAGGTTTTTACTACATATGAACACTTTTCACATTCTCCCGTGCAACTCACCTGCTAGTGCTCCTTTCATGCAGAATCTTAAGGTCCTAGCTCATGTCAAAGGCACCAAAGCCAGCTAAAAATTCAAAAATCTAAACTTAAAACTTGAATTGTACTACTTCTTACTGGTTATTACATCAACTTAGAAGCTTCATCTGTGTTCTACAATGGTGCTTTTAGTGTCTCCGCATACCGCAGCACGCGACATAGCTTTGCAGACGATAAGTACAACCGTTTCAGAGCGAAGAAAGGCCAATATGACGATCTGGCTTTAAGGCGATTCGATAACAATTGACGAAAACGGACGGATTTCTCAGGTTTTTACTACATATGTACACTTTTCACATCCTCCCAAGCAACTCGGCTGCTAGTCCTCCTTTCATGCAGAGTCTTAAGGTCCTAGCTCATGTCCAAGGCACCAAAGCCAGCTAAAAAGTCAATAATCGATACTTAAAACTTGAATTCTACTACTACTTACTGGCTATTACATCATCTTGGAAGCTTCATCTGTGTTCTACTATGGTGCTTTTAGTGTCTCCACAAACGGCAGCACGCAACATAGCTTTGCAGACAATAAGTACAACCGTTTCAGAGAGAAGAGCGGCCAATGTGATAATCTGGCTTTAAGTCGATTCCATAACAAATGACGTATACGGACGGATTTCTCAGGTTTTTACTACATATGAACACTTTTCACAATCTCGCGTGCAATTCGGCTGCTAGTCCTCCTTTCATGGAGAATCTTAAGGTCCTAGCTCATGTCGAAGCCACCAAATCCAGCTAAAAAGTCAATAATCGATACCTAAATCTGGTATTGTACTAATTCTTACTAGCTATTACATCAACTTAGAAGCTTCATCATTGTTCTACTATGGTGATTTTAGTGTCCCCGCATATCGCAACACGCGAAATAGCTCTGCAGACGATATGTACAACCGTTTCAGAGAGAAGAATGGACAATGTGACGTCCTGGCTTTAAATCGATTCCATAACAAATGAAGAAAACGGACGGATTTCTCAGGTTTTCACTACATATGAACACTTTTCACATTCTCCCTTGCTACTCGGCTGCTAGTCCTCCTTTCATGCAGAATCTTAAGGTCCTAGCTCACGTCCAATGCACCAAGGCCAGCTAAAAAGTCAATAATCGATACCTAAAACTTGAATTGTACTACTTCTTACTGGCTATTACATCAACTTAGAAGCTTCATCTGTGGTCTACTATGGTGCTATTAGTGTCTCCGCTTACTGCAGCACGCGACATAGCTTTGCAGACGACAGGTACAACCGTTTCAGAGCGAAGAGCGGCCAATGTGACGATCTGGCTTTAAGTCGATTCGATAACAAATGACGAAAACGGACGTATTTCTCAGGTTTTTACTACATATGAACACTTTTCATATTCTCCCGTGCAA